>NW_020170388.1:83117-108462 GCF_000524195.1 Echinococcus granulosus | reverse complement strand
TCCACAACCATAGAAGAGCCTGCACCTCCGGTAATGTCAACCACGCCACTGCAACCTCCACCGCCACCACCACCAATGATGGTGTCGTCCATGGTCTCTTCTTCCACGTTAGAGGGTGTGGTCTGCGTGGGCGGATGACGTGTAGACGCCTTTCGAGAGCTCGAAGTCTCGTCACCGTCCTCCGCCATCGTCTCACTTTCCTCCGGTACACCCTCCAGGGCCTCCAACTGCTCGCGC
The DNA here is from genome assembly GCF_000524195.1 of Echinococcus granulosus. Taxonomy (NCBI): domain Eukaryota; kingdom Metazoa; phylum Platyhelminthes; class Cestoda; order Cyclophyllidea; family Taeniidae; genus Echinococcus; species Echinococcus granulosus. Next base: position 108,225 of record NW_020170388.1, on the reverse strand, counting down.
GCGTTCGTCCACACCGTCTGCAACACCACCGAGTCTTCGAAGATCTACACAGAAGGCAAATAGAGCGTTGACGCGAGCTTCTCACGTGCACACGTCGTCGCAAAACAGATTGTGTTTGAGTGACCGCTTCTAAGGGCAAATGTAGCCGTTTTCTCGTCCTGATGTGCTTCTTTCCATGCAATTTTTACGCGTTAGTATGAATTTCTGCCTTATGCACCAGAATTAAGGCTTTCATTAAATTCGATAAAAAAGAATATTATAAACACCTCTTCATTGCTTAAATTTTCGCCGAAGAAACGAAAACAAAAGTAGACAATAGTTTCAGAAGAATAAAAACTTCCCTCAATAAAAGTTGCGAGATATAACTTTAAATTCGAATATGAATAGATCACACTGCATCAACCATTTATGATTGAATAGGCTTTAAAGCTAAACAGAAAGTGTGGTGACAGGATGGAGACTCACCAGACTACCATCCATGTTGTAGGTCTGAGCATTTTTGCACAACAGAAGGATGTCTGCTTCCAACTCATCCATTGAGCGGTATTTTCCGTCGCGCACACGCGTCTTGATGCGATGGAAGTCGACGGGTCGCTTAATCACCTCGTAGTAGTCTGGCAGCTCCTTCCGTGTCGGCAACTTCATAAAAGGCTCGCTCAACACACGCTGATCTCTTAAGGAAAAAAAAGAAGCATGAAGACGATGACAGTAGATCAACATGGACTAGCAAAGGTGGATCCGACTCACTTGTCCTTATAATCGATGACAATCTGCAGGAGACGTTTCATACGCTCCTGCAATTTCGGTGAGATAGGTCGACGCGCATTGGACGATGAGGCGGCCGAGGCGGACTGCGGTGGACGGCCTCTGCGACGCTTCACCGCTGGGGCTGCCTTCACACTACTCCCAGCCTCCGAACTGGCGTCGTCCATGCCACTGTAATCCGGCTAAAGAGTAAAATAAAAACACTGTTTAGCGATCACTACTAAGCTCATCGGTTGGGGAAATGGATAAATAACTAATGGCGTTCATTGCATCAAACATGGAAGCAAGGTAAAAACAACCCAAGACTTATTTCCTTCAGACCAGGACAACCTATCATCCATTCGATTCGTAGCATTCTGGACTTGTCGGAATATACTGCAGGCGTTCAAAACAGCTTTCAGAAGACCATCCTAGGAAGTTTCCGAAGTTGCTTTTCAGGTATCATTTAAATGCAGGGTTGAGAGCCTACATGAATGTAATTCATGCTACCTGTGTTTTTATTTGAAGGAAAACCCCAAAAGACCCAATTCGTATTGAACACAAGTGAGACCTCACTTCGTTACGTTTCCGCTTGCGCTTGGCCTTGCGCTGTCGCGATTTCTCCTCAGCTTCCTCCAAACTGCCCTCATCGATAGCCTTGAGGAATTGGCGATCTGTGAGAGCGTCCGAATAGTCTACCTCCTTGCGTTGACGACGCATGGTGAGAAGACAGGACTCATCCATGGCAAGGCTCTTCTCCACTTCTTCCTCATTGCGGACAATCCAGTCGGGCAGTTCCGAGTACTCCATCAACCGGGGCTCGGGTTTGGCCTGCTGGCGCTCGGTCACCTGACGTTCCGCGTCCATACGCTGGTAAATGTCGAACTCCTTCTCGGTGCGAGCAAGCATCTGGTTTACCGTCTCATCATCCGGAGCCTCGTTTTCATCCTCGTCTGCTTCGTCGTCGGCCTCGAGGAGGTTCTGCAGAAATTGGCGCCGCTCCAGACCCGTGGACTTGTTGTCAAACATACCGGCCTGGATGACCTTCTCGTCAACGTTAAGCTTGTAACGTGCGGCGGCCAAAATCTTCTCCTCCACAGAGTTAATTGTAATGAGACGCAAAACGCGAACCTGTATTCACAAACAAAATGCCGTGATGGGTTAGAAACCAGAGCTAGCTACTGTGGCTAACAGGGATTACAAATAGTTCGGAAGGTCATATCATTTAGTTTCTTAATAAAATTTACCAATTCGAATGTACTGAGATGGAATTTGATAGGTAAGGCATGAAAGTTAGATTTAACAAAATGGAGACATTTATTTAAGCACGGCAATTGGAACTTCAATCGCATGATAACACATCAGAATGAATGGGAAATGAGAGTTAATGGAGAATAGGATTACATTACAGTAGGGTATTTTAATCATACATTCCAGGATGGAGACCTGTTCATCTCCCTAAAATGTGCCTACTATGGGGACGTGGTTATGTCGTCTACGCTACTGATCCTTTAGTGCTTTGGTACGACTCACGCCACACCAGCGGCAGTGTTAGCAAATCCATCCCAACGAAACAATGATCCCACTTTTCACTGGCCAGACACCACGACACAGTGAATACGCGTTTGTTGCAGATGGCTGAATCTGAGAGCTTACGACAGAGGACTACCCACAACTTAAATGTTGAGGCCGAAAATTGAGGAACAGATTTAGGCTAATCAAAAGGTGTATAAGTGAACCATTTACATAAGTGATGTCGAAAAATTGAATTGTGAGGAGATGATACACCTCTCTTTGCGTTATGGGCAAGCGATCCTACGAGGACCATTAAGGAAATGGGATATATTCGCTTTAGAACGTAGTTAAGCCTTTGGCACTACTGCCTAAATACACTCCCTCTCAGTGAGTACATCTAGCAACCTGCCTTGTAATTGACTGCAGTTAACAAGACAGCTTGTGACAGTCGGAGCAGAAGGGTGACCACAGAGAGTATCGAGACCTATTCAGCCTCGTGCCACCAATAGGATTGGCCCCCCAACACTTGTGAGCGTTTTGAATAAAACTACTTCTAGACTGGCCAGCCCTACAACGGTTTTAAGAATAACTCGGACGTTGCACACTAAAACGGTTATGCCTGTATGATTTTGCAAGGACGTTCTAGATTGGGTTACAACGAGACACATACTCTAAGGCCAGCCACTTCACACAAGCGCAATTTTACGTTTTCAGCCTCAACATAACTTCTATAAAACCTGGCCATAAAATGAAGACGACTGGTCAATATAAAGCAATGGTTGGAGAGACGCATAAATTATTACAATCATTTTAGAGCCGGAAAACTATAAAACCAAATTTTTGATTCAATATGATAAATTGTGGAGAGGGTTTGAATCAAACCGTAACTACGTTCCACAAAAGAGCACCAAATTGAACTCAACTATGCGATCTAAAGTACTAACTTGATACAAATACGCTAAAACCACCTCGGAACTTACCGCATTAAAAAAGGTAGAAAAACACCTCACCGACACTACAAATGATCCGATAAAAGTGAATTGAATCCATAATGTGACCGTCTTCGACAATGCCCAGGGGTGGTACTCTCGAAATGAATCAACCGATAAAGGTGTCTTTCAAGCTTGTACAAAGATAGTCTTAGAATTTGACGTGAAATCTAAATGCTAGCAGAGAGGAAGACATATGATTCATTTCAAGACTGTAGCTAAAAGAACAGCTGCAAAATAGGGATTCTGAAGAACTAATTAGAAGATATACACAGGATAAAATGGAGGAATTAGGTGAATTCAATGGAGCAGGACACACCTCATTTTGCTGACCAATACGATGGGCACGATCCTGTGCCTGTAAGTCCTGGTGCGGGTTCCAATCCGAATCAAAGATGATAACCGTATCCGCCGTCTGGAGATTCAAACCCAACCCTCCAGCTCGAGTGGACAACAAGAAGATGAAGTACTCCTGCGACTCATCATTAAACTCCTTCAGCATTTCCCCACGATCATCCGCCCTAGTGGCACCATCCAGTCGAAGGTACCGGAAGCCCCGGTAGTCAAAGTAGTCCTGCATGATGGTCATAAGGCTGGTCATCTGGCAGAAGATAAGTACTCGATGTCCGGTGGCTCGCAGCTTCGGCAGAATGCGGTCGAGCAATTCAAACTTGCCGGAGGAACGGAAAAGAAGCTTCCCCTCCACCTGAGTCGGAGGCAGCTGGCCAGGTAAGGGAGGGTTCTGGAATTCTGCAATTGCTGCCTCGATGTGGCTAAACATGAAGGGGTGATTGCATATCTTGCGTAGCTGCATGATTGTATTCATCAAGGTCCTCGTACCACCTTTGCCCTACAATAAAAGGGCAAAAGTGGTGAATGAGTTAGAGAGGACAATCAGTCGAAAAAAAGAGATGATGGGGTGAAGTGAAGAGCATCCTCGAAGCCACTCACATTAGCCATTTAGCTGTATTGCAAAATACGAAACATCAAGTGCAGTATTAGGTTATTGTCTAATGCAGAGAAATCATTTCTGAAAGCTATAAATTCAAGGAAGGAGTACCTTTTTGTCTCTCTCCGAGCCGTCGGTGAGAATGACTCCCTTTGACTGCATGTAGGAATAGAGGACGCGTTGGAGGGCGGACATCTCGCAGCGAATAACGTACTCCACCTTCTCGGGCAACTGTGACTCCACCTCCTTCTTGAGGCGACGCAGAAGGAAAGGACGAAGCACTTTGTGTAGACGGCGAATGATCAACAGGGTCTCCTCATGGTTCAACTCCACCTTCAAGGCAAATGCAGAGGGCTAGTTACTCAAATGGTTAAGTAAATCAGTCAAGGAGCGTTAAACCATAGCCACAGAGATCCGAGGGCCAGTAAAATACAGATGCTACGGAAATTTGTAGACATCATGCGATCTGGCTCTGGTTATACTATCGACCATTACCGTGATATAAAGACGCATGTATCTTCAAAATAGCCTTTGCCGGTGGGTATATGTCAATAACAAGAATAATAAAATCTTTTTCAAGCTTCTTTCAAATGCCTGGAGTCGAGTAAGGGAGTGATAAATGCAAAGGATCATCCTCTTTGAAATACTTGTTCTAGAAACTGAGAACCGCATGGTTAACGCTCCACAAAACTTACTTTCTACCACTAAAGCACAGAAGAGACTCACCTTTTCTCCAGTAGCCGCAAAAGGTGCATTGAACCACTGCTCAAACGTGTTACAACTGTCAAAGATCTTTGGCAGCAAGAAGTTGAGCAGAGCCCAGAGTTCTGGCAACTTATTCTGCAGTGGCGTCCCCGTTAACAGCAAACGATACGGTGCGTTGTAGTGATGATTTAATATCTGCGTCAACTTGCAGTGGTGATTTTTCATTCTGTGTCCCTCGTCAATAATCATGTAGCGCCAGTTGACCTTTGACAGCGCCGACTTATCCTTGATAATATACTCGTAAGTGGTGAGAAGAACGTTAAACTTAGCCGCCTTGATTTGGTTCTGCAGAGCACGGCGGCATTGAGGTGAGCCCTTGTAAAGAATCTTCTTTACGCTGGGGGCCCACTTCTCAAACTCCATTGCCCAGTTGGCCATAACGCTGGAAGAAAAAAGTGTTAGATAGCTTGGTGCCGGGATAGAAAGATAAGACGAGGAAAGGGGACACATACGAGAGAGGTACGATAATGAGGTAGGGTCCATTGACACGTTTCTTCTCCATCAGATAGGTAATAAGGCCGATGGTTTGGATTGTCTTGCCCAGACCCATCTCATCGGCGAGGATGCCATTGAGATTGTTGTTGTAGAGGGAGACGAGCCACTCGAGGCCACGCATTTGATACTCCTTCAGCTTGCCATTAACGAGGATGGAGGCCTGCTCCTTTACCTGCTCACGAATGGCATGCGCTAGGGTGTAGTAAGACTGACTCCCACCCGACTTGTACTCGTCATCCTCGTTGCCACGCACGGAGTCCATCACCGCGTCGTCGTCATCGTCCGCGGAGACATTCTTCTTCTTGGCCGAGGCCTCCTCATCCTCCTCCACTAGATCCACCTGCACTACACCATTCTCGTCTGTCGGCGCAATCTGTTGAAAGGGACGCGCAGTGACTTTGGAGATACCCTATTACCTTCGGGGATCGTCTAGACCTCAAACACAACAGGTGTGACCGATTGCTAAGCTAAAAACTTAAATTTCGTGAGATTGCCAAAATAAAGCTGTACACTTTTGATTGAAAAGTGGATAGCATTTTTTTATAAATCTTGGTTCAATTTATGCAAAATGAACCAGAAATATAGTCGGTTTCCCTAGTAGTTCATGAGATTGATATAGTGACATCTAGTCTGCGAATTGAATTGCAGGATTTGGGATTTCGCGGAAAGATAGTATCTAAAAGGTCGCCGATAACGTCCCTTTTATGATCTAAGATGAAAAGAATTTGATAAAAATGATCCTTCTAGAGTCAGGATATAGATACCCAATTTCCCCTATAGATCATCCCAGGGCCAACACAGCGAAAAAAAAACTTATCCTTAGTTAAAAGACAAATATTTTAATAGCACTAGACCAAGAACAAAGGAAGTTTCCAAAGCACCCCAATGGTTAATGCAGCGATATTTACCACCCAAGTCGGGCTGTACGAAATTTGGAATGAGATGGGAAATTTTCGGGAAAAAAAGAGAAAACGCGTTTCTTGTCAGAAAGAGAAACGATATTTAACATGACTACTAAAAAAAGATAAGGAAACGCACCTCCCAGCCAGGATGCTCCTGCAGCCACGTATGCGCTTCGTTGGCATAGGGCGCAGACTCGCCTTCAAGGATCTCCTTAGTACTCGGATTGGCAACAGGGAGACGAATGTTTGGCCAAGGGATAGTGGTGAGGAGAGGTGCCTTCCCCGCGGCCAACTCTCGACTCGCTTGAACCAGTTCATCAGGAAAGACGCCCGGTGGGGGGAGGGTGTTAAGCCAGGCTGGTGCTGTTACCCCCTCAAAGATAAGATTCTTTGCCAACGCGTGATACTTATTCACTGCGTTCAGTAGACACCGCTCTTGCGCGGCTCTGCAACGCTCCCTAATGTCCTTAATGCGCAGCTTATTTTGCTCTTTCTTATGATCCTTCACCAGCTTCGCAAGATTGTCAATAAACTGATCGGTCTGGGTGAGGAGATAATGTAAGCGCTTGTTCTTCTTCTTGTCAATCAACGTGCGATAGCCCGCATCGTCCTCCTCCATCAATCGGCGCATACGCTCCCGATCGATACGCTGTTGGGTGCGACGCCGGTCACGTTCCGCAGTGAGAATGGCCTTGTTGATCTTCGACATGCGCACACTGGCGTTACGATGGTACTCGCGGAACTCCCGACCATGGCTCAAAACCGCGTTGAGGAATTCTTGGTGTTTCTGGCGTCGCCGCTTCTCCTGTTCGTGCTTCATCTGACGCTCCAGTTTCTCGGTGAAGCGAGCCTCACGTAAACTCTGCTTCTTCGGTCGCCGATAGGCCTTGATGTTGAGCGCTGTCTCCAGACTAGTGTCACGTCGCATGGCTGAGACAATGTCCTGTCGCAACTGGCGCTGGAAATTGAGCAGACGCAGGGAGCGTAATTCAATCTCCAGACTGACACGCTGTTGCGGAGTGGAAAAGACGCTGAGGGAGGAGAGGGTCTTGATGCGCTGACCAATACGCGATTGGATACGCTGCTCACGCTCCTTCAAGAGCTCAACGGGGTCAAGGCCCTGTGGACGCTGGATCGAACCGATTCGACTGCGCCCGATGAGCGGTGCCTGCGAAGCGGCCATATAGGCGGCGTTCGGAGGGGGTCCTGTATAACCAGGATAGCCCCATCTCATGGGCATTTGATGGGGAGGGTAGTTAGGAGGACGGTTCTGTGAAGGTGGCGGTGGTTGTTGTTGTTGCGCGTATATCTGCTGCGATGGCACCTCCTGACCGGGTTGTGGGGGTGGTGCGGGTACAGGAGCCCTAGGTTGATAGCTGTGGAAACCAGGAGCAGCAGTAGGGGGCACTCGGCCCTCAGCCAGATAGAGGATGTTCTCAGGAACCGACTGAGACTTAGAAAGCAGCTTATACGCGCTGATTTGAGCACGTAGTTGCCCAAGTTGACTTTTGACGAAAGCAGAGGGCTGCAACATAGGACCGACGGAGGTATTGGGTGGAGGTGGGAAGACAGCTCCGGCGGCAGCACTACCGCCGTAACTTGCACCCGGATGCGGTGGATACAATGGTGGTGGGGCTCCATCGTAGCCCTGACCAGGAAGTGGCTGCGGACGGCCGACGATGACGTTGGGAGGAGCGCCGCCCTGCATTTGAGCTGACAGGGGCGGCTGGTGGTGGACTGTGGGAGGACCCTGAGCCACTGGCATCATGGGAGGGCTCACGTAACCCCCTTGACCGGGTACAAACACCTGTTGCTGCTGAGGTGGAGGTAGTGGGGGAGCTGGCTGTGATCGTGGAGGCTCCTGACCATTCATGACCGGGGGCGGCCCAGTGGTAGGTGGTATTTGCATTTGCTGTGGCGGTTGCTGCATCTAGTCATAAAGGATAAATTCGACCGTCATTTCCAAGTAACAAGGAACCAAGGTAATTGGAAAGAACAAGGATAAGGTTTCCTAACCCATTAAGCAAATGACGACTAACATCAAAAAGGGCAGGCTCGAAAACGACCTAAACGGATTTCGAAATACCTCACAACAACAGTCAAAATATTTTAATCAGTGCAAAAATGAGTTTAAAATCTCACAATTGAGTGGGGTTTACATACTATGAACTATGGACGTAAAAAGCCCCACATTAATCTACATGAAAACATGAAGTTACTAACACTCCACTGTATGAAACAGACAAATACCGTAGTAAGTCGGGATTAAAATGACGCGCAAAACCACAACTAAGGTGAAAAGCCTTCATCGTTGATCAGTTCATCAGTCTTGCTTACCTCATCTTTTGAACGAAATAAAGCCGCAATTCTTAGCCAGTCTGATTCAAGATACCAGTAAGCCTTCCAAAGTAACTCCTGAACAACTTTTCAAAAAAAATCTATGCAATTGCCCAATGGACAAAAACAGAACCATCGCCTAAATCGTATCGCTTTTGTCATGATTTAGAAATGCTCACTTCAACCTCTAGATGGTCGCCGCGCGCGACATTAGCGTTAAACTAGGAGTGTGTAGTGAATATCGAGCCAAATGAATGCAATGCATCATAACCCCCTGTTCAACACTGCAATACCAAGCAACAAAAGTGAGCCCATGTAATCAGCGACGCAAATAGAAGACATTTAAACATAACACAAAATTGAAACACAAAAACAAAGTAGAATCAAACCATGGATGGGGTTCGAAGCAGCAAAACTTGCGGGAAGTTAAACGAACATAAACACCATCTTTGGACCGCCTTAACCAAAAAAACCCAAGTAAAAGGATTTTAGAAAAAAGCAAACACCTTTCTAGAGTGAAAACACGGGTTTCCGTGAGAGGATATCACCGCAACTTAGCTTACTATCAGTGGACCCTACAGACAAGCAGCTTTGAAAATAACGGACGGCCGGATCAACCGCTCAAATAGTAGGGCCGGGATAATCAAACAAACAACAGATACAAAATAATATGCCGACAATATTTAAAACTGCCTTTAACTGCACACAAATCTCAAAAAAAATTTTATGTCTAATTTTACTGAAAAAGCACCTAGGCGATTTAAATAATAAAAATCGTGCAAAAATCAGTGAATAGGAAAGTGCAGAAAAAGATTGCTCTATTGTGCTATAGCGTGAGATGCACTTCTAGAGCACATGCACTGCCACTAACAAATGTTTGAATTTTTCTGGATTAAAAGGCTTTGATTAGATGATTTTCTAAATTAGTTATTGCTGCAATATTATAAAAATTTTTGGTCTTGAATATCTTAAAATAAGTATATCACTAATCGTTTAGCAAAATTTTATTTAAACAGTTGTGCTTTATGGTTTTTGTCAAAAGTGATTAATACTTGATTTCTTTGTTTTGTCAAGGAAATTTTAAATCATAGGTCGACCATATAGTGGGCGGCTGTTTAATAATGTTTATAAATCAATTTATGCGAATTCACGTGTTCCTGGGTTTTTCATTGGTTGATGTTTGGCCGCTTTAGTTGAATGCGCGTATTGTCTAGCTGATCCTGTTATAATGTTTTGGTAATTCTGCTACAGTGCAGACCTAGTCTTTTCATCTAGGAACTCTTTAAGAATGAGTAGACATCCGAGGTTTTCCAGTTTGCCGAATTTGTGTTCAAACTGCCGTACGTGCATTCAGCAGTCTTCCTCTAATCGGGTGATTTTATTTACTGGTTTTTGTTTTATGTATTTTAATGTACCAGTGTCTTTTGCTTTTCCAACCTACCGATAACTTGGCCATATTTGTAATATCAGTTCGCCACCCTCCAATCAGACTGCGATCAATCAAACCAGTTATTTAATTTTGCTGAAGAAGAAGCTGTGGTAATGGCTCATGAGCTTGAAGTAAGTTTTACTATTTTTAGCCGAATAAATCAATTATCTTTTAATCTAGCATCTTAATTTGGACCCCTATGTCTCCAACAACGTACTTGCCACGTTGAAGAAACACCTTGTCCAAGGCATGCAGAATTATCAGAGTCGTCTTCGCTCCTCTTGTCCTGAAAGCACCGTTTTTAACCAATCTAGGCCAGTTTCTTGCCGCGCTCGCTCCTCCTCCTCTTCTTCTTTTCCGCCACCCAATCCCTGTCCTTCTCCTAGTCCATCCAATAATTTTCATCACTCGAAAACTCCGTTCCAATCAGGAATGTCGTCCCAGCCTTGTTCTCCTGATTCCTGTCTCCCTTTCCATATCATCCCTCCTGTATGCTCGCCTTCTCCCAACCCCTCGCATACTCCATCTCCCAATATCAATTCGAAGAGGCCTAATGAGCCCTCTCCAGACTGCTTATCTCGGTCACATACACCTGAGTGCCGTCTTAATCCCAATCGTTACGATCTTGCTCCACAAGTGCCTTTGGGCTATCCAGCTATTAAATGTGTAAGCACTGGTACCTCTCTACTCTCTTTCGGCAATTTAAACCTTTGCTGATTTTGATTAAACCAGCAGATGGATCAGAGCCAGAGTCCTCAGTTGAACAATCGCCACGACAATGAAGTGCACCCTCTGTGTCAAGAATCAGGTGTTTGTAGAGCCGCATTGAGCCCTAACCTCCCCCAGTCACAGGACCCTGAGGTGTGTTTTTGTCACGATTTTGTGTAACCTGACTTTCTTATTTAAAAGACGTCCTACGCTGCTTGTTTTTGTTCCAGTCACTGAATCTGGATTGCTCGCAAATCACTAAAGTCTACCTTTTGAAAGAATGCTCGCCCGTTGAGGAATCACCTTGTTGTCAGTTGATTTTGCAATCATCTCCTCAACAGGTTGGTCTGGAACCTTCGTAAAACATCCTTTTTTTCCAAAAAAACTAGATCAAGTTTTGGGAAGACTTCTAGAATTATTACTATCATATTGTCTTGACAATCGTTAGACTGTGATTTTTGTCCTAAAGCGTAATGAAAATTCTTTGGACCTTTTTGCTTAGGTCGCGATAGCTAGTCTGTTGTTTGTCACTATCTCATTAACCATAAAAGTTCCATTTCCTGAAAGTTTTGCGTTTACTTCTAATCTGAAGTTGCCCATTGAAACTATACGGCAGCACAAACTGTTTTGGGAGTACTGGTGAGGTTTTTGACCTGTATGGAATAATATGGAGTAAATTACGTTTTCGTAGGAGATTTTAAGTCTAAAATGAGCTGCAATTTAGAAACCAGCTAGTTAATGATCCGTTGAGGGTAGTTGTAGTCGAGCGGATCAGCATCAGGATTTGATGTATTTGTTTTTTTAACAGTTGCAAGTACTTAGATTAATAGGGGGACAAAGGTAAACATTTTTTGTGTCCGTGCTGTCAATGGTAACAGTTATTAATAATTTATCGTTTGCCTTGATTAAATGCCCTATTTCTTGTCGAACATACGATAGCCAAATCATTTTTTTAATTGGTTCTTTCTTAAATGCCATAGCAGCTAGACGATCAAGGCTACCCTCCCTGTAGTCGGACAAGGCAGAGTGAGCTGTCAAGGGTAAATAGACGCTTCTGTGGTGAGAATCATGGTCACCCATCTCCCCGTCGTCAAATGGAGCCTCAGGTTCCAGATCATGAAAGCCAGCCTCAGCAGGTTGGTCTGCGATCCTACTATCTGAGCTAATCGACTTAAAGGTGTAAGAGGTGTTGCAGATCATCTTGGTTTGGTAGATAAGTAGGTCGAGTTTGCCGATTAAACGCAACTTTTTACAGTAAGGAGAGTCATGGAAAAATCACTGACTTGAGAGCTTTAACTTTGACGCTTGAAGGAGGCTGTAATTATTTCAGGATTGGCGGTGGGATTTCTAACACTTACTGGAGCGTAGTAAGCTTGAGTGCAAATCCATCTATGTTATGCAGTTGGATTTGTCAAATTTTTGGATCAAATTCGCCAGTAAGTTGGCTGTATTTTGGTGTACCACCACTTCTTACTTAATCTGGCGGCGTAGTCGGACGCAGTAATAATTCGAAGAGTACGCCTTTTTAAGTGGTAGTACTCCCATTGTCAACAGCGTTGGCCGATCGCTTGAGTCTTCATTGGCCTTTTGTTTTGTTAGCAGGTTTCAGTGGCTTGTTCGCCTCATCCCTGCCTATCAGCGGTGAGTTTACTTTGTTATTAAAAAACAACAATAGCCTTCTGGTTGTTCTTTGTTTAATAATATGGAGGGGTGTCACCTGTTGCCTTGGTTACTAATCATCATTCTAACAGGTTCTCGTTTGTTCACCGCGAAAGGACAACGGCTGTCCGTGCAAAAAACAAAACTGTCCATTATCGAAAGAAAAGCAAGACTTATTGGTGGGTTCTTTATTACCTCTTTTTGGTGTAATAAGTTATCATAAATACTTTAAATTCTGAAAATTTGGCAACTCACCCATAATGCGGTCGGTCTGTCTTCTCCCACCGTTATTTTCTTTGCTTCTTTAATTCATTTTATAGGCTAGTAATCCAATTGTGCGATGTGGCTTTTTGCGCTTAGTAGCAACATTTCATGGAAAACTTACCAGGGATCTCTTCATCACTGAAAAGGTGATCGACATGATACGCATGATAAAGGTCGGTTTGATATAATCACAAAAGTTGAGCTATTTCGTTTTACAGACTATTAGCCACTAGCGTGATTACTCCTTAGGACACAGCAGAAGTACTGTTGTCCTTTTGCTCCGACAAGAAATCCACGTTGGAGAAGGAGGAGGAGCAATTCGCCTGCCGTCTGCAATCGCAATTGCAATCCTCGCTGTCTCGACTGCATCATCTCTTCATAGAGACCACATCAGAGGAGCGATTGGCGGCTTTGCGGGGCTCTCACAACTGGCGAGCGGCCAACAACTTCGGTCAGCCGCGACAGCGCTCTCCACCTGTTCCTGCGCTGGCCTGTGGCACCTCGCTCCCGACGCCCCGTACGCCGCTGTACAATCCCTCCCCGTTAGTGGAATTCCTTACTCTTTTTAATAACTGCTACTTATCGTGTTTAAGTAAAATGTTATGTATTGCACTGTCAAGTCAAGTGTCTAAAATTCTGCAGTTATCGAAGACTTACCATAGCTTTATTCGATAATGCTGTTATTTTTTCTTTTTGAGTTGACTTTTTTTGCCATAGGGGGCCCTTTGATGTTTTTTTCTATGTCGCGAACTTTATTCAAATTTTAATTTTTTGAGAATCGCAAGGTTGGATAAGTTTTTTTTCCAATGCACATGAAAACGTACCTGATTAAAGTGTTTTTCTGCCCTATTTATTTACTTACTTTATTTATTTACTTACCTATATTATTGTTATATTATATATTATATTATTACCCTTATAGAAGGGTAACTGAAAGACTCGTAGGTTATGGCAAGTATAGTGAAAAAACCCAGCTTTTAAGTGTTTGTGCGAATAGGATCTGGGCTCTAAGGTGGTTTTATAATTTTCCTAAAAAGTTAGACATGTTTTTAAAGCTTTCGTTGAATTTTATCAATGGGAATTTCTTACTCTCTTATGTCAGACCATTAACTGATTATCTCACCTATTTATTAAAAATTCCGGCATGATAAATATTTTGAAATTGTTTATAATTTCCTATTTGATTACGTTTTTCAAGTTTCCGAATGATTTTTAGAGATCATTTTGATAAGAGTCATGGTAATATTCCCTTCACCCAAATAATGCTATCACCTATTTCAATCTCATGATGACTTTGGGATCACGGAATTGGACGTGAAATGTATTTCCCCAACATAAAGCGCAAACCCTCATACCTGTTTTGGGTATTTGGGCAACATATTTGTCATGGACAATAAACAGGACCTTGTCTCCAAATTGCTGTATCGAGCAGTTGCCAATGTGTACTCAAAGCGACGGTTCCTTGGTTGTCTAATTCGTTCCAAGGTCGTGTTACATTAACTTTGCTGCCACTTTTTGCGTGTATGCAATTCATTGCTCCTAAAAAGTGAAGGGAACTTAAAAACTCGTATCTACACATTTTGGCGTTAAATCTGTATTTTAGGGGTGGGAATTGTGGGTTCTCACAGAGTCTTTTTTTGGACTAAAGGTCATATATCACTCTTCTTAACTAACCGTAATTATTTCATCCTAGACTATCAGGAAGTGTATTGCGAAAGTGGCTTGTGTTAGAATTATCTTAAGAGCGTAACTGTCTGTCTTAGAGCATTTATAGAAATTTGTGCCGGTTCCTTGCTTGCTTTTAAGGTCTGTTTCATTGCCCTTTATGACAGCGAATGATTGAACCAACTCAATCAACTTCTAGATACTTGTTCTTTATAGGGAAATTTCTTTGGTTTTATTCTACATTTAGTGAAAGATATTACTTGAGTGGAAATATGTATTTTTTGGGTTTTATGTAATGCGTTCATACTATGGGTGGACATTACCCCTCGAGACAAAGTCGGCTGACAGTAGACACAGGTGAGTCTTTGAGGTAGTCCTATTATGCACGAACGGAGGGGCTAGGAGGATAGTACCATAGGGTTCCATGGTACTGTCATCTAGGCAGAATTGTAGAAGCCTCAAAGGGCCTGAAACACGCCATTTTGTTACAGGCATTAATTCGAATATCACTTTCGGATAGGGGTTGTGTCAATAAAAAAATAAATAGTGAAGATGAGATACTTCACCCATGTTTCATGGTCTAAAGTGGGTGGTTTTATGGACATAAAAGTTTTTACCGCCTCGTAAATTTTACTCATTGGTTGTTGAGTCAAAACCTGTCGTCTACATTCCGAAATAAAATACAACTGTTGATTTAAGTGGCATTAAAACGTGGGGCAAACCATAGGAAAACTGTTAGAACTAGTATATAAGGACTCTTTTAGCCAATTTATAAATAATAAATCTACGAGTTATGTATTGGGATGAAGTGCATTTGAAAGTTTACCCTATTTAATTGTTAGATTAGTGTGAAAGCTAATGGAATTTTTAGAATTGTAATGTACATTTTAAAGCTTCCTCCATTTGCCCATGTGGAGTATTCATGCTTTTATGATTTTTCATCATAACTCCTCTCTTCCGTTTTTTGTGAAGCTCCGTGGGGTAGTGGAGTCTTCCAGCAATTGCCTCTTTTATGATCGAACAGTAAAAGTGAAATTACTCTCACGTCAGTTTTAAATTAACCTTAAAATTTCACAATACATTTTTTTATTTGAAAACGGCACATCAGTATTATTACTGAGCCTAAGAATGGTCGTTTGCAACAATGAGTAGGCTCATAACCTGTAAAACCAATTTCTAAATATATCTTTGCCTAAAGTAACATTGAAAACAGTCTTTGTGCATTGGTTCTACATCTATTGAGAGCCCTTGTCACTATTCAACTAAACTTTCCTAAAATCATTCTGATTTATGCGATTCTTAATGGAGATTCGTTAGTCCAATTGCTTTAATAACCACCTTGATGAGTGTTTATAGTTATTCGGCTGTAGACACCTTTCCTCCTTTCTCCTTTCGGACAATTTGCCATCTTCCGCATAGCTAAAATGCTCACTTTAAAGCCGTGAATCAACAATGTTGCCTCGCTAGTCATCTCAATCTACTTACCCATCCGGTTGAAGTTGTTGGTTTGCCTATAAGCTCCTGGCCAGGGACTTCACATTACTCATCGGTTGTTAAAGTACTTCAAGTTTACCACCCCTTCATGTACTAGCTTTTTTCAACAGGTTACGGTTCCATACTTCGGTGATTTACGCAGTTGTACCTTTGGAATTAGGCATCCATCATTCGAATGCCGCTCTAGTCAAGTGTTAGTCCTCTGTCAATATACCACTAAAAACACTTCGAGCATCAGTGGCTTTGAAAAACCGGGTATTTATTCCACATTTTTGGTTGCTATATAGCCTTTTGGTTAATTCTTTGAAGCCCCAGATTCACGAACGTCGACCCCTTAGTTTGGACGCATTGTCTTCATAATCGGTTTATTTTCAACATTAGATAAAATCACGGCGAACAAAATCCTTGTTAACTGGCATCAAACAGTTTGCAGCAGATATTCTGTCAGCCCTAGTTACCTATGTATGCTTTGGTAGCCTTTGCGCTCAAGATTTTCATCTTCATCCTAGGTGTTATTCATGATAAACCGTTTTATTCAGAACTCCCAGTCAAATCCCGGATATCTAAGTTTCTGTTGGCTCTAGATCCCCAATTGAGTCTCAGAGACGTTTATAAACAGCCATTTAAGTACTACTTGAGTAGCGTTACAGTAGAAGATTTGGCAGTAGCTCTGCGTTCACAACCTGATTTTGTGAAGGCAAGGTTCACCCTCCCCAGCCCCGCAGCAGCGGCAAAGGCGTCAGGAGCACGAGAAGCCGCCGTCCGACGCCTCGTCCGACGTGCTCCGCTTTTGCGACGACTGGTATCAATGCAACCGTCTCTGCGCTCTCGCCAATCTCCGACTGAATCCCCGCGCAGTCCCCGCAACGACCTGTCCTCCAAACTCGCCGCGCACAGCCTGCTTCACGTGCCAGCGTCGAACTCAACCTCCACCCTCCTCGTTGTTGGAGCGAAAGCAGGCGCCCTCAAGCCGAAATCAACGCCAGGGGGAGCGAAGATCCTCACTCGAGAGAAATCAACATCCCATGACGGAGAAAGGGCAGTGGCAGTCGGAACGAAGTCGTTGCCCGGCAGAGAGACTCAAACCCTTATCAAAGGAGAATCCGTGTCTCTCGGACCAAGGACAACTGCCACAGCGCCCACTGAAGCGAAAGCAGTGCCAAATGGATCGAACCCGCCCGTTGGGGCGATCCAAATCTTCAGGGGAAAAGAAACAACGTCATTTAGACCAATGTCAGCGTTCTCCCCTGTCGCCCTTGATGCTGGCATCAGAGGAAGCGCCGAGGTGTCTAGACTCGTGGGAGGAGGAGGGCGAGAATCTGCCGCACCGAGAGGAGATGGTGGATTCACCGAGACCGCTGGTGCGGCTATGGCGGGAAGGAAGCGAAAAGTCGCTCGACTCCTCGGACCTCAGCAACGCCGCGATTGCCCCTTGCAGTGGATCCCGAGACGAGAGCTCGACACACAGCCAGGACCTTGTAAGTTATGCGCTCTTTTTTTTACAAGGAGCGTTCAAGTCAAACGTAAGCTGCATTCATTTTTCGACATAGTGCTACATAGGCCTACAAAAAAGAGATGAAAGGCTTTGACAAAGGACTTTTTGTCATTGTGGCTAAACCATCCTGTAACAGCCTACTTTACTTTGTTATCGGTTCTAAAATGCTGACTTCCCAGTGTTCGGGATTTCCTCTTTTAGGGATCCACCAGGTGGAATTCACTCAAAGTGTGGTTTGGGCTGTAAGGAGATGTTGCAGTACTGAGTTGCTGTAATGTGAATAGTTTGAGCTTGTGCCATGAGCCAACCTTTACAAATTGTACTTGATTGTGTTACCTATCGTCACGCAGCAGGTTATATACCAATCTGGTAGGTGTTATATGTACAAGCTGAATGTTCGCAGAAATTGACTCTTGTGGGCTGTGGGGTCGAAAAGGATCGTCACTGGCAGGTATGCGGTCAGTCATCCTTGAGATGATGACTTACACCCGATATATTACCACTGAGTAACTACGTTTTCGACCACTATGCCAAATGCTGCTTAAGGTCTTTTATAGAAGCGAGCATTTATCTCCTGGTTCGAGTTTTGTGACTACGTTCATAAGAAACTGCACTTATCACCGTATTCCAACCAGTACCTGCATTCACCACTGTTGGCTGCCCAGTTTATTATCGATGTAAGGCCTGGTCCATGACATGCGGGCAAACTGTTGGTGTGTAATGGGAAAAATCAGCTACTGATGCGTGCAGTACTACCAAAGCAGCATCTCGTTTTATACCCGGAACATGAGAAGTACCGGTGCTCTTCAATGTACAGGTACCGGGGGGCCCGGTGTCAGCTGTTGTGACAATTCCAGGCTTCCTATCGGTAAACCTGCACCGCTGGCCCAGTCGTCACAGCCTCCATATTTACATGCCGGATTGTGGACCGAATCAGGGCAAGCAAAACGATGCACCTCAAGAACCCGACGAATGTCAGGCGATCACCCTGAAATCCAATCCTTCTGTGGAGGAGGCCCCGAACGGTCCCGAAATGTCGACAATGATGTCAACATCAGATACAGTGGAAAAGAAGAAAACACATCTGAGTTGTTGTGGGAAGCCGAGGAACGAATCCTCCAACACCAACAACACGACCTGCCCGAGTGTTCCACACCCCAACGAAGAGGACGTGGAGGTGGGTGTGGAGGTTGGGGTGAACCTGCGACTGCAGATGTATCGAATGGCCAATCAACTGAGGCAGGAGAAACGGCTCTTGCGTGGCCGAGTAATGCCTTTCAGACACACCAAGGTGGGCCTGTTTTTAAGGATAATATTGTGTAATTGTTGCGCCTAACTTCCCCTCAAATATGTTACGAAATCGTGACTCTAAATAAGTCCTTATTATAAATATAAAAACGACAACTTTTTACTTGAAGCTCATCAATAGAATTAACTCTGCGTTATATGTGCCCCAAAGCACACTGCTCCTAGTATCTTCAGTTCCGACGACTTTTAACCAATAATAATAAAAGCAATGTTATGTCACTACTTCGTAGTTCCTGGAATCTGGAACTTCTTTCGTCCAGTTTTCCTTCTCAAAGTACAAAAGGAAGCATTAACGAGAAACAGTAATTATTCTTAAAGTGTCTTTCGTATTGCACGGTGCATACAAGGTGGATGGAAGTGCTTACATTTGTTTGGGTAGTGTTGTTTTACTTTACGGCCAATGCGATTTTCGCTTCCAACCTCTTCTTGAAGGTGCCAACAGACGTATAAGGTCCTAAATAGCCTTGTTTTCGACGTACAGATGGTCTGAGAGACTAATGGCACGGGCGGCATTATAGGAATTCCATGCCACCAACATGGAGACTGATCCGTGGGTGGTTGGAAGGACGCATTGTCTCCTTTTCCTTCCATCATTTCCCACTTAGCAGACGACCGGAATAAAAGTTTTTTTTGCCCATGAATTTAGTGAGCTGGACAATGGGAAGCATTTAGTAATTATATTTTGAAGAAAATATAATCATATTTGTTTAGATACAGAATTGTGAGTTGTTTCACATCTAAATGGCAGGATTTTCTATCTACGCCCAGTTTGTTCTTCAATAAATTGTTACCGCTGTGAATGTATACATTTGATCAAAGTTCGTGATCATTTAGCAGATGTGTAATGCAGAATGTTTACTTATGCATACTTTGTTTCTGCTTATGAAAGTTCCTGTCTTTCACTGTTTTGACTCTTAGTCTTTAAGCATTCAATATTTTTTTTGTTTCTCGCATCTAGTTCCGGAGGTACATCCACTGTTCGCACCGACGGTGCCTCGTGGAGAGACTCAATTCTCCGATAGCCTCACCAACATCGACGGTAATTTGTCTTTCATTCAAGTCTATTTGGTAACCTGTGTGTGAGGCAATAGTAGCTCGTAAAATTGTTTATCCCAGAACTCTAACTGTCGAAAAAAGCCCATAAAAACGGTGGATTTAAGTTGCCGTTGAGTCGGCTCTCAGCTTATACCTTGTATCTCATTGTTAAAGGTAAATTCATCCATCAGACGAGAAATTTTCTAAATCGTTGCATTTTACAGTGCCACCTATCTTTAAAAGCTACTGCTGGCTCCACCTCGAAACACGTTTGAGGAATTTGCGCTTTGTTGCTTATCCAGGATCTGCCAAATATTAGTCTGTGGGTCAAAGTTTCAGAGGTCATTGTCGTGCCATGTCACGTTTGCAACTGCTTGGTTGAGATACGGTGGTATTTTTAGGTTGCTCATTTACTGTATCAGATAGTCTTGATCTAAGGATAACTAAATACGTGAAACCTCTCCAAAATTTAACTAAATTTTTTGAAATACACCAATATTTGCATTTTCTAGTTCGTTAAATGTTAATAACTTGCCATGTTCGGTAAACCTAATAAGCTGGCTTTTCTTGGGCTCGAAACCCACTTGTCTTTCTGTTGAGATTGTATTGTTTTCTAGGTCGTAGATTTATCGGAACTTTTAGTTCATTTTTCATCAAAGTTAATGGCACCAACCCCTTTGGTGTTATATGCTTTTCTGGCCTTACAAAGTTAAGAACCCTTCTCAAAGTGGCTGTTTTAATGAATGAATGCCTTATATGAAACTCAAAATCAACGTGGTTCTTTTTTAAAAGGATGCCATTACTAGATCCGATTCTTTCCAGAATGATTAAATTGCCATTCTCCCAAATATTTACAGACTTTCATCCAATTATACCCTTATTTTTCCCCATTTAAGTTTAGAATGCCGTTATTTCACGTATCACTCCTTGTTTTAGTACGTTGAAATCACACAAGGATACCTTCTCTATTTTGGCTTGTCTAAATTACAAAGGGGAAGTTGATTAGAACGGGTTTTCGAAGCTTTTCCCTTTTTCCCAATCCACTGCCTCCCGTTGAGCGGTGATTGGCTAAGCCACCAAAGCGGATCCATCCAACTTTGTCTCCGGTAAAGTGGAAGAGATCACATTAACACACACATGGAATGAGCAGAGTCCGCCATGTCATAGGCGTCGTCATATGGGCATTGATGCTGTTACCGTCGTGCAGTCATCGAAGTCTTAGTGGTCGATGTTGTCCGGGTGGATCTTTATGGCAGGGGCGTGTCCATAACTCACTCCCTCACCCACTCACTAGCTTGCTCTCTCTCTCCCTCTCGCTACGGTGTTCCATCCAGCCACCCAGCCATCCAACCAGGCGTTTTATGACCAGGCATTAAAAATTCACACGCGCACACACAAACGTGTGTTTTGACTGGCGGCTCAAATTTTGTTTTGTCTTTGCTTCTTCCCCTTTCTTCAATCCAGTGTACAGCCCTGTTTTGTGCAGTGTGTGCCATCATTTTTTTCCCTTAAATTGTCCGGTTCCGACTGAAGTGATGATAGTTGAAAAGAATGCGATATTAGAAATACATGTCACGAGTAATCACCCAGTCAGTACTGTCAGAACGCAAATTGCGTTACCCACAAGGCATCACAAGACCTGATCCTTAAGCACTGGTGTCATGATGTGAACCAAGCGCGACATCTGTCATGGTTTGATGTTGCTAAAGTTGCTCTTATTTATGTGTCGCATTTTCTCCACAAGTTGTGTTCCAGCTTAGTGTCTAGGCAACTGTTGACAGAAAATTGTTAGCACACATCCCCAGGCAATACTGCAACGGTAGCTGATCATTGGCCCAAATTGGTTGAATTTGCTTTAAAAAATGACTTTCAAAAGCCCAACTTCTCGTGCGCTGCGTACATTTTAAATCGTTGCAAATCCTGAAGATCTTTTTGCGACAACAGGACTGGGGCACTAGACACAGATGGCGTAGTTCGACTCCTGCAAATTCGTTGTGCAAGCCCCAATACTGTAAGACACACGTCGATTGACAGACAAGAGAAGGAATAAACACGCAGCAGCTTCCAGGGTCTTTTTTGCCTTCTCCGGTGGATGTATGCAGGTGAAATAATATCTCTGATCTTCTTTTTTTTGAATGACTGAAAACGAATAAAACCAGGCAGTGTCATTTTGTGCGGTCACCTTCAGCGGCGTTTGAATGCCCCTGAACGCGGCAGACGTGTGCGAGATGACCTGTAAGTGGGTCGATGCGCGAGTGTCGGTAAGTGAGAGAGAGAGAGAGAGAGGTGCCTTTGAAGCTGCCAGTAATGCTGACGACGAAAACGACGTCGATGACGATTTCGGCCTACTTGGAGGACGTAGTTTGCTAATGCACATGCTTTGCAGGTGTGCGTGGAATTGGCCGAGATGAGAAAGGCTTGCGTGTTTGCTATCAGGTAGCACACTCTTTGAAGGTGTTCGTGCCTTTCGGCATTTGCTTTGTAACCTAAGCTAATATTTGATTATGTAGCCAGTTTCAGTCTCTTGCATCCAAATTACTGGACTACAAGACCTACTTCCAGAATTTAGAGATAGCTCAAGCGCTGTATTTGCAATAGTACGATGGGATATGCTCGACATCTTTTATTACTTGCAAAGACTACAAAAGCTTTCACTGATACTTCAAGGGATGCGTCGGTTGGTTATTGCTCGAAAAATGCTACAGAAGGCAAATATCTGTTGTGAATGTGTAAAACTGTGGACTTTTGGCAAATACCCCAGCCTCAAGTTCTGTATCAAGATTAATAGAAGAGCAAGACCTTCACTGAAGGAGTTCAAGTCGTTCACTTAATAGAGTCGGTTTGGTTATTACTGCGAAAACGACAGCAATTAGGTAAATCCACATTAAAAGGAACGTAACCTCCTCTAGACTCATATACCTTATGATGCCCTTGGAAATGACTGAAGCGCTACCCCTTAAAAAGAGTAGCAACTCCAATTTCTTTAGCTGGAAAATACGTCTGCTGTGGATGGCTGAATCCACAGCGATGTTCAACGGAGGAGACATCAAAAGGATTTGGACTATTTTCAACAACCTCACGCTTGAATTACAAATGATAACGAGCAATGCGGTGAGAAAAGACTCTATCGAGATGACTAGTCGAGATAAATTTGCTTGCATACTGCGCGCTCCTTTGAAGGTGGGGGTTTATGCACAAGTTTAACAGTTATCTTCACGCCTAAGTGATAGCCAGCTTTTCTGCCAGCTATTCACAGGACACACTCAGACACAACTAACCACTCCTCCTCTCTTCGTCTTCATGGTTTATGATCGACTTTTTTGGTGTTTATTGCAGATTTTTAAACATTTTCTTAGGCGCTTACGGTAACACGACAGTTTTTCCACGTTTTTTGAGATTGATCATCCCTTTCCAAAATTGAAATTACAAATCGCTATGCTTATTTGTCCTTCTTTTACAAAAAAAAACAATTTCCCGAAGAACTGAGCTTTTTGAAGTTTTGAGATCGAACTAATTTCTGCGGTACCTGCAGATCCCATTTTTAAGCGATTTGTTGTACAAAATGCTACTCCGTTTGCGCACTTGGTCTCTTCCACTTGACGGTTTAAAAAGGTCATTGTTCATTGAAATATGCGTTGAATCAAGCTTATATTCGTCCTTTCTCAGTTTGGGAGTGTCTCTGTGTAGTCAGATAGCGACCCTGCCTTCTTTTAGATGATTATCCGTAGCGTCAAATTTGCTCATAGAATTTCTATAACACGTAAAAGCCTACAAATTACTCGACCATAGGTACTTTTGCGTACCCTTTGTGACGACATGTAGGCCTGCCTAGTTCTATTGTATTACACCACTTGTGTTATCCATGAAGATATTGTCGTGGATACAGGTCTAAAGGTGAGCGTGCAGAAGGGGCTGAATGGCTAGTAGCCTAGACACCACGAGCCGAGCTTATTCCTCTACTAGACTGGGGAGCTCGATTGCATGAAATCGGAAAGCCTGATATAGTTATGTAGCACTTTAAGTCTTCACTGAAGTAGACGTTAGCCATGCCAGTGGAAGAGATCTATCGTGAACATACAAAACGACAGCTAGAGTCTGTAGACATGGTCGAAAAACCGTGGTGACTGAGCTACACACACTAAGGGAAGTGTCCCACCACTACACAAATATCACTCTTTTGCAGTGTAATTGAACCAAAAGTTGTCCTAATTAATGGTTCAGATTTTATTTTTAGCGTCACTACCACCAGTCTTCCCATGTGTTCCACTAAAAGAAGTGCTCTTGAGCCAGCATCAAAGATGATGCACAGGAGCTGCATAACTGCAAGACTATGCCCTGTTCCGCTAGTACCAGTACATTTTGCAGATCTAGATAGGATCCACTTTGAACAGTGAGTACAGTTCCTGTGTTGATCTCACTCTCTCATAAAGCATTCATTATAAAGCAAAATTAATTTTAGTTTAATGGTTGTACTTTACCCTCCGGTTCTGGTTGGGAAATCATTGTTGTTTGCTTGAAAAGTAGTGTAAAAGTGTGTAGTTCGACATTAGTTGTAGGAAAATAGGCATCCGGTTTGAGGTGATTTTAACACTCTTGATCAGATCCTGCTGTACCGTTTGATCTTAGCGCACAGGGACCCGGATAAAGAGCAGCTGGTATTCTGACATTCAGCTTGAGCACTACATGGGTAGGTTGAATTTAAACTGAAGTATCCACTCCTACTCATAATCACTGACTTTCTAAGGCCCATTTATGGGCAGTGGTTAAGCTTTTCACATTGTGAATGGTTCAAAACCTACCTGAGGTTTTTCCCATTTCTCTTAAAATAGTTAAAAGCCCGAGAAGCACTAGGTTGTTATTGCTTAAAGCTGCTTTTGCGTTTTTGTTTTCTTCATCTCCTTCATGCTCTGTCTCACGGTTCCATTATAAAAACCAGAATCGTTTAAAGTTTTTTACCTAATTTTTAATGACAAATTAAAAATGACTTTTCTGGACATCTGGTTTGCTTCTTTGCTTAAGCAATCAAGCATCACTTTTCAGTACTACTTAATTGCCAGCTCAGTAATACAACAGCGATTAAATAGTTTATCCATCTCCCCATTCGTCTGCCAGTTTGGACAAACAGGCTTTTGTGGTTTTAGCCTGTTCTTTTAAGCGCGCTATTTCAATTAAAGGAATGTAGCAGTTTTCGAAAATTTTGTGTGGCCTCGCGGTAGGGCCTTGTAATTCAATCTCTCACTTAAGCGACAACTACGATTCGGCTAGCAATTCCGTCAAAATGACAAGTCTTGCAGCTGAAGGGTAAAAGTTAACCTAGGCTTATCACCGCATCAAAGTGAACAGACTGAATCCGTC
>NW_020170388.1:81369-83017 GCF_000524195.1 Echinococcus granulosus | reverse complement strand
CGCGTTTTTTTCTGTTGCCAAATTGACAAGCCCTCTATCATTTAAGAACAACTTATTTTTTTACCCAAACTTGTAGTCTAATGTTTGAAACATTATCGCGTTTGAAGTGTTAATTTTTTAATCCTCTGAAAAGTTGTTCAAACTGTTCCCTAAAGTGTGTCTAATCTGATTACCTCTGCCTTCATTTATCTTCAAAAGCGCTTACCTTTGACTGCTGGATAGTCATTCATTTAGGTGGAAGAATTTCTGCGTTACAGCCGATCTAACGCAAGGCATCAGGAGTTAAGGTTTTTAACGGTCTGTTAAAAAAGGAGGGAAACCGTTAGGTGCCTCTAAAACAAATTTTATTTACCAGCAACATTTGCTTTTTCGGCTCTGGACCTTATTCTACAATTCTGTGTTATGATTGGGTTATCAAGTTGAGTAAAAATGGATTTTTAGAATATCAAAGCCTGTACCGAGTGGATAATATCAAAGGGGCTAATCTGGATTTTATCAGTTACTACAGTATTTCTGAGGATGAAAGAGAGCACCAAAATGTGTGCGGTAATTTCCTGTAAAGCATGGACTTCAAAAGAGGTAGTGATAGGCGCAGCCAGAAAAATTTTTTATTACAAGCACTGATCTTCTAAACCGGTTAGTTGAGGGAAAATGAATTCCAACATAATGCCCATTGAAGCCAAGTCGCTAATGTTACACCTAAAGGCTTATTTTTCTAAAATCTATTTGTTTATTTTCTCTGTCATAGTCTACGGAATCCGTGGAAGACTGGATAGAAGAAGAGGAGGTGGAGGAGACTTCGAATTGGGCCCTTCCAACGAGGCAGCACTGCGGTGAGTGGCCAGATGGCTCCGATGGGTTTCATTGCAGTGAAGTTCCCATAACTTTTCTAACTTGTCTAGTAAAGGGTAAGGGATATCACTACATCACTTAAGGTAGCCAGCTGCTACTAATGCTGTGGTCTTCTAATCTGATGCAATTAGGTCAGGTTACCGATGCTTATTTTTGCTATGCTCCCAACCATGGCAAAGCCTTCAATCAAGCTCCTTTGCTAAAATTATTGTTATGGCATTCTCTTTCAAAAGCTCAAAAACTGCTCCATGATCTCCCTCCCTTTATCAGTAAGTGCTTTGGCATGTGCTTCGGAGGTCTCTTGTAACTCATACTATCGTTCTAAAATACTACTTTATTTCAAACCATGATTGTCAGACTGATGAGGCGGAAGTAAGCATATAGTTTAGTAAATCATACCTCCAGACAGAAATAACTTCGTTCGTGCTCATTTCGTTGAAGTGAGAGCATCGTCGATGCCTCTATAAAGGAGGGTTTCAGGTCGTTCAAGCCTGATGTCTTTTCCATCATATGTCAATGGGCATCTTTTTTAACCAGTCAACAAGGCGTTTTATGTGTTATTTTGCTGTTTGTTTGGATTTTACTCTCTTATCTCTAACCCTGCTTTAACTTTGAGTCTCTCCTGAAGACTTTATGAGATTTGTGACTTTGGACACAGTAATGACATGTACTGATGTAGCCCCGCACGACCTCCCTAAAGATAAGAGGAGGCACAATGGTTGGTCAGAATATGTATTGCCGACGTAGAGAAGGGCTAGGGAACTACTGCCATGGCCCGAAGGCCAGGCCCCTCCCC
>NW_020170388.1:60365-81269 GCF_000524195.1 Echinococcus granulosus | reverse complement strand
CGAACGAGGGGTTAAATGGATTTTCGAGGTATAACACTGACCATCACGCTACAAAGATAGTGGTTGGGACTGGAGAAACCGGATACTTAATTGTATAGCCAATACAAATAATTGTTCTTCTGCACTTTAATTCTTGATTTCTATGGCAGACGAACCTGGCGCGTGGAACGTGATTCCAATCTCGCAGCCGAGGTGTGTCACCAAGTCCGACTGCTGCCAACGCCTACCTCGACGAGGAAGAAGGACTAGCGGTGCTCTGGTCGCCTTTCGATGGAACGCTTGAGACAGAGGGAGGAGAGGAATGAATAAAGAAGCAAGCTGCCTTCTCTCGCTTTTTTGATTTCTGCTCGTCAGCCGTGCCTTCCTTCTTTTGCCCATGGGGTGGTACCTGTGGCAACAATAAAAATTGCGTTTTATGGGAGCGGTGCTTGGGTTTTCAGTAATTGATCGTGACAATATTTTAATCTAAACCGACTTGATGAGGCATCTTTTACTTCATTACGTGTCAAAAAATTCATTACGATGTCCTCGAAGCCTACATCGTTCAAAGTCTCTTTGGATCCACCGTTCCATGACCCAGAACTGGTTTTATTCACGCTTTTATTATGGAATGGTATAGCTTCACAAGGTATATGGCATAGCCTCACGGAGCTGGCCTCTGTGCTCATTTATCCGTCCTACTGTAATACACATTCAGTGTTGTCCTACTGCCCATTGGGGATTATTGTCAGTCTTTTACAAATTTTGGAGCCAGTATATCAAGTCTTCATCCTTCACTACTTTAATGTAAGCATTGTGAGCGGTTACTTTGTGAATGCGTTTGCTTGACTCAAGCCTGATCCTTACTTATTACCTATTGTAATTACAAAATCGGGATTGGAGAATCGGGCATAGGTCTGCATGGTTTCAGGGTCTGGCATTCGCGGCAGGCGCCTTCCTTCCGTGACGCTCAAGTGCGGTATCAGCTCAGTGAAATGAGGACTGCCGTTCTTTTCTTCCCTAGGTAGTCTTAAAGTCGATGGGCTGGAAAGAGATTTAGCCAAGGCGAATAGTGAGGCTGCGTCTGTGGCTAATGTGTTTGCGCATGACCAATCTGTTTATCCTAAGACTGCATAGGAGGTCATTCATGTAGCCGGTGACCCATCAGTTGGGCCTGAACGAAATATCCAAAACCCATGTTGTTGAACTATTTATGTAGATTCTACCGTCATACCGGTGGCGCATGTACTTTTAAAATCCAACAACCTCCAGCCCTTTTATATGCAAAGCATTGAGTAGTCCCCTTCTTTGGTATGCCATATTGCGTCGCCAGAGATGGCCCCGAAGGCAAATTCCCTTGAGTGGATCTATAAGAGGTCTAATACAATAAGGTAATTATCCATGCCTATCACCAGCACCACTTGGTGCAAAACGTGAGCCATACCAAAAGCTGTTTTCCTTACAGAAATGCATCGGTATTCATCACTTTTCGTGAGCAAAATTTGTTTTTTAACAAAAAGTCTTTGTTCTCAGATAGTGCTTTCGATTGTAAGAAATTTTATTTGAACCTGCTATCGGTTGCGACGACTAGCACTGAGAAGATCTGATATGCGGTCAGGTTTTTACTTGATGTTCTTAAAAATCCTTCCTTCGTTTGTAGGCTACCTTGTGGAATTTTTTGGCTTTTTGAAAAAAAATGAAGTTGAATTTGATTTATTTAAGTTTTGTGTTGTGATTGGCCGTGCTCCCACCAATCAAAAGCAACGCTTACAACTGAACCAATCGTTGAAGCTGTGCTTGGGCTTTCCTTTTTGAGTTGGCCAAGAATAGATCCAATCATAAGTTGGCAGATATTCTTTTATTTTGTTTGTTAAAATTGAAGTTTTTCAGTTCCTCTCACCTTTTTTAATTACTCTAAAAGTTTAAATTTCATCTTAATCCTACAAAGTGGTCCCACTTAGATCAGTGGATTTCTTGGTCAATGTTCATCACCTGTAGAATCCCTTTCACCAAACAGTGGGGCTAATCTAAACGACAACATAATGTACAAGAGCTGTCGAGATAAATGTCGGTCAAAAAGACATTTGAGTGGCTATTGCAATCGCTACGAGATGTGATTTCCTATTGATAGCGAAAGCAGATCAAGGAGGCATGTGTTTCCCACATAAACAGTTTGCAACTTGACAGCAAGGCCTAGTTGGGAAACGGACCATTGCGTCGCCTTAGATCTAAGAAGTCTTGGGCTAGGTGTACCTCTTTAATTACTTATTATTCAAAATACATGGGGAGAAAATGACCCGACATATTTGCTATCTGAATGGTAGTAGAAATTCAACCACTACGTATGACGAAAGATGTCCCAAGCGATGTTGTACTGGTCAAAAATTGGAAAGAAAGTACATTGACCTTGGAACAACAACATCCTCCATTCCAAAAATCAGTTGTTTGTTTCCTCACCGGGGGAGTGCCGATTGTAGCAAAACGGGCATTGACATGAAGTTGATCTCCAACATTCCATTGCAATTGTCCTTATTTAAAAGGTTGTATTCGTCCATTGCTCTAGGACTTAGGCCTTACACACAACAACTCTTGATTAAATCTCGAGGTCGGGACACCTAATGATCTTGGGGCTTTGTACCGACCTAGAAGTGACCTCCTAAGCATGACCTCATTAGCATACCCATGGTTATCAGGTTGTGTCAGGTAAATCTTGAAAGCCTGCTATTTGGTCGGCCAACCTTAAACCTGAAATTTGCATATTAAAACCTACATTCACAGCCTCAACAGATCATGTGAAACCGGACAGCCCTCAGAGGAATTTATGGCAAGGCTATAAGTGGATAGTAGTGGGTTACTTCGTTGGTGTGCCTGTGATGTGCCACGCTGTGGGAGCCCGTTCACCTAAGATCGTTGATGGTACAGTAGGCACTGGCAGAGACCTCCAAAACTCCATTTCGCCTACGCGTAATTGTTGTGGGTCAAATTGAACGCCTCCAGGATAGTGTTGTGATTGGTCGATCCTTGCACTAGTGTGTTTGGATGCCATTAGTATTATTAGTTGTTTGTGTCGGGATGTCCTTTGATTATCCTCTTGCTTAATTATTAGCTGTGTGCTTGCGGAGAGATTTCAAGCACAGTGGAATAGGCTGTTGGGAGCCAAGCGCCAGAACTGATATTCCATCAGTCAAGGCGGACCGCTTCTTGTGGGTTGTGCTACCACCGGGGCCGATAAAAATGAGCTTGAGGGAGGAGATGCGGTTTTTTTAGCACTTTTAAAGAACTATTTATTCCCTTTGCTCATCCAAAAAACTCGGCGTATGCATGCGGATGGGAAATGGGTGTGTGGGTAGTGCATCCGCTCCTACCAGCTCATGAGAGTACTTTAGCCGAAATCGGTTTCCATGAGAGGGGACTTTGAATTTCGACTTATCTGTCAAGTAACGAGAATGGGTTGGTCACCTGAGCGACAAGCGCTTAAATCGCTGCATAAGTTTGGATTTCATCTAAGTTTATGTAAACTGAGTCGCTAATACAGCTGCCACATTGAATGGGTTTTGAATTGGATTTGGCAAATTTTAAATATATGACGTCTTTAAAAATTTAGTACAAGTAGCCCTCAGCGACCGGCCCTTCATGGCGGTAGCATCGAATTTTGTCCATGTTCTCTGCACTACTACCATCCTAACCATTCCCTAAGCCTAATAACGAGGCCCTTTCTGAACGCCCAGGCGTTCCAACAGCCTCAGAGATGAACCGGGTTTTTGTAATTGCTTGTATGACAAACACGTAAACATCTGTGCTGGAATCTGAATGAACAAGTCCATCTTTGACGTACAAAGACAAAAAAACGCAAAACGGGTGCTGGTTTTTTATTTGAATCAACTTGAGAGTTGAAAAGGGCCACCCACACACCCACATCCTCCGTCGACAGATGTGCCACCTCCAAACGGCAGACAACAAAGCAACACTCCCGTTCGTGCCTTTTCAACTGCGTCCTCCTTTGAAGTGCCATTCCGCTATTCAAGTTAATGGGACAAGGCCAAATGAAAAGGACAAAGTGAGGACAACAAAGTCGGCTGTTCAGAGAGAGAGAGAGAGAGAGAGGCAGAGAGGGAGAGATGATGGGCTGCGTTGACGCCCCATTTCGGTCTTTTTGCGGGGCACGGTTGTTTGGCTTTGCATTGCAACAAAATTGCAGGCAGAATCGCAATTGCCGCTTTGATAATAGATACCTTAACGAAGTCCTTGAATGGGGCGGTACTAAATATATATATATAAATATATTACTGGTAGCAATAACCGTAGAGGCGTCTTGGTGCCAGAGGAGAGTGAATGTCAGGTGGCGAGTCTTCCAACCACCATGAGAAGGCAAGAACAGTCGGACAAGCTTAAGGTGGCATTCGGAAATTGAAAATCTGTCAGCTGAAATGAAGGGATTTAGACCCACCTCTCTAGTCGTTGATGCACTAGTCGAAGTGGTTTGTATTAGTGGACCTCACTAACCGACTCGTAGTCGGGGTTTCCGCGGAAAAATCAACCACCACAGTCTCCAAAAAGGTCGATTACTTTTATGTTCATGCCACTCACAAAAACGAGGAAATGTACATGACTTCGCGTTGGGAGGAGCCCACCTCCTTTTATCCTT
This sequence comes from Echinococcus granulosus, assembly GCF_000524195.1. Classification (NCBI taxonomy): domain Eukaryota; kingdom Metazoa; phylum Platyhelminthes; class Cestoda; order Cyclophyllidea; family Taeniidae; genus Echinococcus; species Echinococcus granulosus. The sequence goes on along the minus strand of NW_020170388.1, from coordinate 76,645 downwards.
TTTCAAAATCAATTCATGTGTTGGCAACATGATTTGGTGCAATCATTTATCACCATCAACAGGTGCACAACATGTTGCTTAGATGTGACGCTGAAGCAGTGGGAACAAAGTGGAGGTCGCACATCTGTAGCACATTGAAGGTCCTTGCCAATGAGCGCAAATAGTCAGTAAAGGTGTGCAGCTTCTCGAGTCTTTCCTGAAGTAGGAATAAGTCATTGAACTGCCGTGGTGGAAAAGGTAATGCAGACGTGTGGGAAGGCTGAGATGCTACCGGCATGAGGTGGAGGTCATGCCGTCGAGCAACAGTAGAATGGTGGAGTCCTGAGTGTCTGAGCGACTGATACGCAGCGCAAAACTATCAACGTATTGTATGTTCTCCATAAATAGCTTAAAAACTGGCAGATAAGACAAAGGGATCCTACTGCTAGACGATTTCTGCTTTCTTTGTGGATCCGTACAACCATCTTGGTTCTTTCTCCTTGAGGAAGTGGTAAACCTTCCAGTCAGCTCAGTCTAACACGATGAAGACTTAAAACGACCACCCTGAAGCGACTGTCGTTAAAAGAAGAAGGCAACGGATTCAGTCTGTTCACTTTGATGCGGTGATAAGCCTCAGTGGACTCTGCCATTCACCTGAAAGATGGAATTAAATGTTGCTTTATCCCATAAAATGTTTGTGCCAACGACGCCGCTTTCTCTCTCCGTGTGTGCATGTGTTAACATTTTGGAAGTCATAAACACGCCGACTGCCATGGCGTCCATTAGGAAAATGCCATTCTCTCCACCCAACATTTCCCTCTCTCCTGGGCATGAGGACGAGAGCGGGGAGGAGACGGCCTTCGAATGTGGCCTTTACCCGACCCCTGTAGAGCATAAATCAGTCACCCTCGGGAGCCTAACGGTTTGCACGTGTAATGGTTGCCCGTTAGATGCAGGACCCATGCGCCTCTCCAAAGAATGCCAAGTGACGGTGATAATAGAAGTAATAATAGCGATTGCGCTTCGCGGAAAAGGCCACACGCGAGCAGTTTATCGATTATTGATCGCATTGGGGTGCACTTAATGCCACTTTATGTCCCCCCCTGCGGTTGGCCAATAATAAAACGACTTCTGGGATGAGCTTCGCTCATCCTCTTTCCAGTAGCTAACCCCCCTGTCACTTATCCCTGATGCCGCGTCCTTTAAACCCTTTAAAAAGGGCATAACAGGATTGTGAAGGTCACAAGAAAGCACATCAACCCGTTCCCGCGACTCCACCTCCTGAGGTAAATTGTAGCCTAATGTCTCCATTGATAAGCGGAGAGCTCAACTAAAGTTGCGTTTGGTGCCTTTTCCCCCCTCTCCCCCTCCTCCACTATTTGCACAATTGTTTTTATGGTTGGATGGGGGGTGGAAGTTTATGGATGACCTTTGCCGCATCCCTCTCGTTCCAGGCTCCCCGTTTCATGTGCATAAATTAGTCGCGTCGGCTCCTGAAGTCATTGCCATGCAATGCCTCTGTCAATCGCATTGTCTGCCATTGATAAACGATAATCACATCCGAAGGGTCGGTTTACCATGGCTACTTAATTTTACTTTTTATTATGCTACTTCTATGTCCGCAGTCTTAGTGTTACCTAGATGTTACTTGCAGTAAATACTGATCCCGATGGATGGTTTTTTGTCCCCAGGGTGTCGAACTTTCCATTGGATTAGTAGATAGGAGTTAACTGCAGAGTGGCTAGTCATATACCTGCCATTATTTCCATTGACGCAGCAGAAAGGAATTGAAAGTCATCAGGTTAATTACAATTTTAAATGTATGCTAATTGCTAGATCAGCGCATGCAAGATCGCACTCTTGGATGACGGAACAGAAACACCAGAGTGGAAGGCTTCACTTCTCCATACGCGTTGGAGGTATTTTAAGGTCGCATTAAAGACTGTGCATGCTAGTAGCAATGATTAAGGTGGGGGCTAGCTGCGAGGTAAAATTGGCCCCTCTTCCTGCAGCTCACATTCTTCCACGAAGATGTCTTAAAATTTGCTGATTAGGGAGTAAATCGAATTTCTCCACTTTATTAGAAACTATAGTTCTTCTTAGCAGATGAAAACTGTTTGCTGTGCAATTAGGTCGTCAAGTAATGGGATGTCAATCTTTCCATTGTTTCAACTGCCAGAGCGTCGGATGAACTCGCTGGAACTCGCAAGAAATTGACTTTAAATGGTCACTAATTTAGGTTTAAGTGCTTTAAGAATGCTGTTTGAAATTGATGCTCACTAATGCCCATCAGTCTTCATTATTTTGCATCTCTTCGAAAGGCATGAGCTAATACTACTGAAGTAATTCAGCGGCAATGACAACTAACAGCCTTTAAAAGTGAGATGACATTTTGCCACCAAAAGTAAGAGAAGATAATAGATTTGCTATTTGTTCCAATAAATTACTTTAATACTAATTCTTACTCCAAAAATGAGTCTCCTGTTATCAACCAGTGGTTTTATTTTCCATTGAGTGTGGAAATCAGCCCCACTGCTCTGACTTTTATCGAAATGAAACGAGATGTTGTGGTTGTAGTCAGCAAAATAGTGCGCTCTTTTAGGTTCTCTCAATGCCTACAATAAAATATGTGAGAGTTAGCAGTGTGAGTAGATGGAGTCGTTGATAAACCACCGGCGTCGCCTTAGAGTGGGGCTTTGGGAATGAGGACGCCAGTAGCAGGGTAAGTTTGGCACGTCTCGAGCTTGGCGACTTCCAAAAAGTGGTGCTCTCGACCCTGATCCCACTGCAGCGTACATTTGCGCGGTGAGCTATCAACCCCTACTTTAGCTCACATTGTCGATATTGTGATAGTCTAAAAGGAAAAAATGGGAAAAACACATATTCATCCATACAAATGTACCTTCAAGCGCAAGGCACTTACAGGTGTCAAAAACAGTCACTTTGATAGAAACCAAGGTGACCCATAATCCGATTCTTGATGAAGGAATGGTGGCACCTTGGAAGGACGGTGTTACGAAGCACTCACAAAGCATGAAAAATGGAGTGGATGAAGCCAACTTCAAGTGATGAGAGCGAGAAGAATGTAAGTTGGAGGATGTCGTATAAAAGTATTTCCCCCTACCGTAGAGCCTTTTCAGGAGCAGTTATAAATACCTCCCTACCCCCCCAAATCGCTTACGCTGCAGTACTCTCGACACCTCCTCGGGTCGAGTACATGTATGCTCCACCTTTCTTTCAGCGTAGTTTTTTGAACAGTTCACGGAATTGCCTTCGAGTTTACCTATGACAAGGCCATAAAGCTAGTAGAATAGGGGATGCCAATGACACCGAGGCGATTGGAAAGGTCAAGTATTGACACCTATACAGTTGTACAATAGGCATAAATACCGATTTGTTCCTTCTAAGATATTGGTTGATCTCTTTACGGTAATTTCCAGAGGATCGGAAATCCTCTCCATGCCAGATTATTCATTCACTTGTTTAGCACTCCACTCCACCAATTGTCTGGCTCCAGATGTCCGTGTGTGTGTGTGTGTGAGACCGACAACAGGCCAGACATTGTAGAGGGCGTAAAATAAATTATTTCCACTTAGAGACAAGACATGTGATTTGTTGTCTAAATGTTGGCTGCACACACACAAACACACGAAAAAGATAACTGACGTGTAGGTGTTTGGTAGACTCAGTCAATCAAATTTGCATAAGCCGCGGTCCCTTTTTTTGTTTCCGCACGAGGATCGGGTGGTTTCGGCAGGGGTCCTGGAACTGCAATTAATTCACAGAGGAGATTTGATTTCCGAACACCTTTTTCCTACACACTCGAAAATTTGCTGGATTAGCGCGTTGACTACTGATGACTCGATTTGATTTACCTAAATTTTCAGGATGTGAATTTTTTTTCCCAAGAACGGCAGCTACCGGGCTCCCTCCCTCTCCCGCTCTCTCTCTCCAAAATCGGTGCACATGCTCGTGGGAACATTCAAGGGAGGGTTTGAAATTCAGGACTGCTGTGCAATCACATTTGGGAGGTGGTTACGATTCCAGCCTCCAAAGAGTCCAGCCAAATTCCGGGGACTCGACAATGTTATTTCTGATAATATTTTTAAAAGGAGCTGGGTTGGAGCCATTATTTGTGCGAAGTGATCTTTTTGGACCATCTAAACTAGCCTTAAAGAAAACACTGGTGTTATAATGACAGCTACTTCTCCTTTAGCTTGGAGGCTGAGTTTGCATTTCGGGGGCTCATCTTAATCATAAGCGGTAAATTTGATCATCACTTGGGTAATCAGGCCATTAAGGAAAATATTTATCACCACGGACTAGATATTGTAATATTCTGGTCGGAAATCACCCCTTATTAATCTCTTTCGCCAGTTCAACCAAAAAAGTCATTATCCTCTGATAAAAAAACACTTATTTATTTTATTTGATTGCATTAATTAAATCAACTCACCATACGCGCTCTTTTTTTCCCAAATTTATAAGGAATTTGCGTCACATATATGTGACGTGCGTGCGGAGGTAAGAAAACGTGAGGCGTTACCTATATGTGACATTGAGAGCATACGTGGTGGTCAAATTTAATCGTTTTAAAAAACTTTTCCATCAGTGGTGCAAAGATGGGGATAAAATATTTAATTGAAATCTTTGTAAATGCCTATTATCTACCTTATTGCCATTAAGATCAACCTAACAAGCTTTGGGATGTTTGCTTTCCACACTTGTTACTCCTCTTCCTACACGTTTGCGTCATCTCTTAGTACCCAAAATCTCTACTTTATGGAACCACAGTGGGATCGTAATGAGTCCCATCACATGCGTTCAAGCTTACTCATATATTTAAGCAAAATTCATTCGGTTATGTGGTGACATTTTTGGACTAGAGAAGGTTGTGCGAGCAATCAGTAAGTATCCAATTGTGTCCAAAGATAACAATCGACTGAAACACCTCACATTTTTGACAAGGTAGCTAAATACCATCAGCTAAGTCCTCTACTAGCCCTGCTACAGCTTGACTTGGAGACACAATTTTAAAATACATTTTTTCTATCTCATAAATCATCACTGTAAGCCATTTTTAAGTTACTTTCTATGAATCTATTTGCGGATACTTTAATTAATAATCAGTAGTATATATTGCGAATCTCGCCTAATCGATTCTTCACCAAAATTTGATTAATCGCCTCATTGTCGGTGACAACTTTGCCAATTTTTAGGTGCTCCAACTGGCCAACGTTTTCGAGCGTTTGCTTCGGTTCTGACCACATCATCCTTTGTTACTTTTACAATCGCCAAGGTAAATAGGACATTTATTTTTTGGTGACTTTTCTGCGCAATCCTCTAGCCGCCCCAAATCTGCGGGGTGAACGTTATCGGGTAACTGCGTAAAAGACGCGGTAGGGGGTTGTAACGGATGAGTATTGTCGTAACAGTGATGGGGGACACTATCTTAATTTAAAAATTACAAGTTGTAATGACAAAATAAGGGTATTTTGGTAGAAGTATTTACGTATTCAAACACTCGATTATTTGGTGCTTTTTAGCACCTAATCAGTACAGCCACACAGCATCTGTCCGCTGTCAAATTCTGCACTACTTTATCTGATCATCTAAAGAAACGAAGAAGTTTTAGTTGTCGTAAAAATTTTAATTGTTATCGGGTTTGTTATCAAAATCTCAAAGGCAATGGGTAACTACAGTCTGGATGTTTGAAACCGACACTTGCACTACAACTGCTGCTCAGAAACTAGTAAATGTGAATCCCAAACAAGCATTTTGCATTTATTTTGTGGTCCCGGTCTCACCAAATTTGTTTGTTATGCGACTTAAGTCCACCGACTACCAGGAATTGATAAAAGAACCTACGTCACATATGTGTGACGCATGAACACTGATAAGAAATTCGGGATTTCAAACACGCGCAGTCCCGGCAGTAAAGGCATTAATATCCGGAAATTCATTAGTCATCCCATTAGTCTCACCTTGACGCATTTTTAAGAAATTCTTTCCACTCTCTTCCTCTCCCTCCACCTTCGCCCCCTCCGTGGACATCCAAGGCCTTGATATTTGCCTGAAACACCCGCCACGCAGTATACCATCAGGTAAATCTAGACATCACTACCAGACTACTTATGTGCAGGTTACTGCGCGCCGCGTTCGCTGCCAGAGGCAGAAAGCGGGCATGTTGAAGCCTGTCGTATGGCGTCGGAGTCTCGGGTGCCACCCGACACTTTGTTGAACCGTCGATGCTTCTCTTGACGTCAGTAAATCAAGGCTCAATCTACTTTTTTTTCATTGCCAACATGATCAACAACACCTTGTTTTCGCTGCTTTGAAGTCGCTTATGAATAAACACTTTCTACACACCTGCCAATTGGCAGCCACCATTTGAATACAGCGCAAATGCAGGAGGGCACAGTTTTCACCGAAAAGACCTTCATTAGACGGGAACTTGGGGGACTGTCATCACGCTAGCATCACACCCGGCCGATATTGTTGTGTAATCATTAGTCTTTTGAGAAGTGGCCACCCATCAAAAGACATTCTGGGCTGATGCCGAGTTCTGTGTGTCACAATTGAGGCCTATTTCAAATAGTGAAGGACAAAACCTGGTTGAAATGATTCAATGCGATTTTTCAAAGTCGAAAGAAGTCAAAGGAGCATGGCGAAAGCCATACGGTTGATTTACAGAAGTGCTAAGGCTATAAGCGTGGCCAGGAAGTCATGCCGACGAGCGGAAGCACAACGACGGAGCCTTAGGTGCCTGCGTAATCGAACGCCGAGTTGAACAAACTATCAAGGCAGTACAGTAGATCCATTTTGAAAGTCCATTTGAGCACATGTGCTGCCATGAATCTACCGTGCTACTAGTCCGATGAAATGCCAAGTCACACCCAATTGAGGACTTGCAACTTTGCCAGTCCACTTCAGCCATAGATTGGCTGGCATGAACTTGGAACAAAGTTGTGTCATTTCTATGGTCTACCTTCAAAGGATTCTTTGAATCTAATTAAATACTTGCGAAAGTTCAGGAAGACGGAAATTAAAAAGACCTACCAGCAACCAGATTATTCAAACAAACACCTTCAGGGTAATTAGAATTCCGTTCGGAGGTGGGGCGGATGCTTGCAAACTCAAGACTAAATAATTATTTAGTTAAGGTGCTGTGATATGTCTCGCGCAATTTACACCCAAAATTGTTTAAATTATTAATCGGCTCATCAGTCGAAATCAGTGCTGCCCGTATAGTTCCTGCGGGTGGAGTGGTCCTTTTAGAATGTAAATTAATTGTCACTTATCTCCTTAAATCTCTATTGTTTACGAAACTCTTATGAATTAGGTAATACAACAAGGATCACGTGAATGCCGATGTAGAGCCCCGAGGCTCGCCTGAAGCCGTGAGAATTCATGGCAGTATGGCAGAGGCTACTGACACGGCCCAGAGGCCATGCTGCCAGGCGGAAGTACAGCCTGCGCAGACTCAAGTGTCTGCGTAATCACAGAGTTAAACGACAGATGGTAGCTAAGTGTGTTCGACTATTGGTTGCTTAGGTGGAGTCAAAACTGAAATCCACCTGAGAATTCAATTAGGTACTCGCCATAACAATTCTACGGTTTTCAGTTGCTTCAACATTCCTTATCACCAAAAAAGTCTTTTGGTGAAGCTTTGTTGCCGACACCGCCAGCGCAACAACGCTAACTCCCGACTATTGAAATAACCATTTAATGAATCACTAGTTCCCCCCATTGACAAGACTAGGACTTAACTCTCCTTGGCAAAACGGCATGAAGACCATATTCCAAAACGGATCCAACTTCTCGATGAAACAAATTCAAGACAGTCTTCCGCCTATGCATATCGCTACAATGTTCTGTGTCAATCTTCGCCAAAGAGGTAACTTCACATACGTACATATACAAACAAGCAAAACGTGAAATTGCGACGTTGTTGATTGTGCCAGCAGCGCGCACAACTTGACACACGCGAATCTGTCAACGTCGCAAAATCTGTGAGAGCGACTAGCAGCGAGGCCCGCATTTAACTGAAGGTCGGGGAGCCAAACAAGTATACTGACGTAGAAACACACTCGACTACTCTGAACGAGTACACGACAGCTCTGGTGGAGCGCGTACTTGCATGCGTGCGCGTGCAAATGCCTCTCTGGGTGCATTCCACCTTCAAAGGACGCAGCGTCTCTAATCGAGACGCTCGCAAATTCGCACCATGGCCGCATACATTCGTGCGCACACACTCGCGCATGCAAGCACATTTGTATCTTGATTGGGCACAGTGTAACCAATCACAACTATCCAGTGCTTCATTGGTTGGCTATGAGCGCGCGCTTCGTATTTACGCGGTGTATATGGGCGCACAAGTCTTCTTGTCGGCGGCAAATGTGTCTTCCTGTTTTCGGCTAAGCCTTGTTGGTGCGCACAACATTTTTTGTTTTTGTTCGCTCGCATTCTTGCTTGGTCACCTACTTTTTTCATATCACAAAAAGCAAAAACCATGACAGGAAAGGATATTACTTGGCTCATCCTCCTCCTTCTGACGGTGACATCAATTAAAGGCGAATCCGAGCCTTTTCACGGGTTAAAAAAGCCACCAAACTATCACGATGACGATGATCAAGCCCAGTGTACACCCATTCGTGAGCCTGTCTGCCAGGGGCTTCAATACACCGACACACGAATGCCAAATTGGGTGAAAATGACCTCCCAGGAGGAGGCGGCTAAGCGCATGATCGATTACAAGTCCCTGTTGAATATTAACTGTTCCCACTACCTCAAACTTTTCCTCTGCACCATCTACTTCCCAATGTGTGCTCCAGTGCTGGAGAAGACCCCCCTTAAACCCTGTAAGCCCCTGTGCGTCCATGTACGCAGTCGCTGTGAGCCAATCATGCAACAGTTCCAGTTTAGCTGGCCCGCCGAACTGGCTTGTGATGATCTGCCTGAGCCTCCAGACCTCTGCATCCAACCAGACGGTTACGCTCTAGACACTCAGAAACCCATTCTCCCGACTGCCTCCAGTAATGTAGCATCTCTGCAAAGGATGTACCCCCAACTACAGGATCTGTTCCTCAAGCGAGGCCATGGTTCACCCAATATCGACTCCCTAATCCAAGCTGCTGCAGCTGTCGCTGATGGCTCTGCTTCTATTGTCTCTAGCGGCTCGAGTAACGTCTGTTCTGGGGCCGAGTTCTCTGCGGCTCATTTCTCTAACGACACATGTTTTACCTATTGCGGCGCTGACCTCTTCTACCGACCTGGCGATAAGAAATTTGCGCGTGCATGGCTTCTCGGCTGGTCCATTCTCTGCGTCGCCTCATCTGCTCTCACCTTTTTTACCTTCTTTGTTGACGGTTCACGGCTGCAGTACCCGGAAAGGCCAGTTCTTTACCTCGCCGCATGCTACTTTGTTATTGGTGTAGGCTACATCCTGCAGTACTCTCTCGGCCCAGAGCGCGTTACTTGTCGGTCGCTACAAACGGGCGATTCCAATGCTGCAGAAATGCAGAAATATCTTTTAATGGGAGGACAGGAGAGTGCTTGGTGTACTGTTGGTTTTCTTATCTCTTACTATTTTGGAATGGCGAGTAACTTCTGGTGGGTAATGCTCAGTCTTGCTTGGTATCTTTCCACTTCAAGAAAGTGGGGCCACGAAGGCGTTGAATCAGTCAGCAGTGTCTTTCACATGTTTGCCTGGGCTCTACCAGCCATTCAAGCCATCCTCATCCTCATTCTCCACAAGATCGACGCGGATGAATTGACCGGGACCTGCTATACGGGTTTTCACAGCGAGACATCACTTATGTTCGGTGTCCTCCTGCCCCAAGCCATCTGTCTGCTTCTCGGCCTCCTCCTTCTCAGTGTAGGCTTTGCGGCAGTTTTTCGTGTTCGTCGAAAGCTTAAAGCACCCAGTGATAGAGAACGTGAGAGTCGACGACGCCTGGAGAAGTCTATCGCAAAACTGGGCGTCTTTGTAGTGCTCTACACCTTCCCCATGGCCTGTCTTCTCGCTAGCAATCTATACGAGTATCTTGGACAGCCACGATGGCGCGCTGCTTTGCGAGAACTCAATACAGCTCGTCCACACTGTCTTTCTCCGCGTGGTGTGGCGTGGGGTCTTCCGGAATGTCATCCGAAGGACTCTCCCTCCTCAGAGGCAGCGATGCTCCGAATCTTCATGTCCTTTGTTGTCGGTATCACCTCGGGCATGTGGGTGTGGGCGAACAAGAAGACCCTGATGAGCTGGAATCGTGCTGTCTTTCGAGGTTGTCGAAGGCGCGTGCCACCACTGCCGCATTCACAACCCCTCCAACAGCAGCAGGCACAGCAACAGAGGTCCAAGTTTGACCGCAATAATACCTATCGAACCCCTGGTTATGGGGGACCGCTGTCAGCTGATGCTACAGATTTGGATCGTCCAGCCGGTGTCTTTGCAACGGACGCCAACACGATCTTTTCCGCTTCAGCCGTCGGTTACACCTCGAGTGGTGCGTGTCAGTCCTGTCACATTTGCCCACCGCCACCACCAGCGCCTGCACCGACGGATTTGACGGGTGGAGGATATTCCTCCACTTCGGGGCAGTCGGGTCTGGAGATGTATGGTGAGTGCTACATGCATCAGCACCTGGCTGCAGCTGCGCTGCCTCACGACCAGCGATTTCAGCGTCACCAGGGCTTCGGATTCCAAAGTGGTGATGCGTCAGCTGGCAATGGGGGATTAGCTTCACTCATGCATCGACCACCGAACAGTAATGAATGTGTTTGAGACAGAGGTTGTCTCTGGTTTGAGCTCCTCCCTCCCAATAATATGGAAACAGCAAAATAGTCTTTCAAGTTTTGGCAATCGATGACGTAACAGCACAATTCCCTCTTCCCTCCCTATCTCTCCTCCCATTTCAGCAAAGGCGCCATTGACGATAGAACTTGCATTTAAACTAACTAGCTGACTGACTGGCTAACTACCCTATTACCCGAATTTAAACTAATCTCCTCGAGCATTGTTTTTGCTCTACCTCTTCTCTCCATCGCCCTGCAAACTTGCTTCTTTTTATCAGCATTATTAAAAACAGTCTAAATAACTTCTCGCTCTGTGTGTTGTCCCACTTTTTCTTGTACTGTCTGGTGTTTTCTTCATCCCTCCAAGTGAGGAGTGAGTACTAACTGCTTTTTAGACTTATGCCATTTGTGTTAGGAATGGGGCTCCCAAGGTCTGGCGATCCGAGTCCTTGCATGTTAGCTGTCGGTTGCTTATCGAGACTAACGATATGATTCTCCTCAGATCGAGGTCGTTTAATTTGTTTCAGACTTAGCAAGTTTGCTGTAGACACGGTTTGGTGGTTAACAGACTCAGATAAGGGTGCTGTAACGTCACAAATATGTGACGTTGCTGACGTTAGTTATGTGGGGAGTTTAGGGGACTAGGCAACAATTGCGGGAGAGTCACAGTCAGACTTAGTCATCAATGCGGCTTTGTTCTGTGAAACAATACCTAGCATCGCAGGAATTCAATTTTATCTTGAAAACACAGGAGACATCCCATTGAGGTAGCACATCTGCGTCTTGTGTAGGCTGCTGTCTAGTCGAAGGCCAACAAATTGGTTTTCAAGAACGGATGAGTCCTGTCCGCTCCAAATTCTTGATGAAGATTGAAAGAGTCCGGGCAATAAAAACCGTCAACCAGTATTTTGTTTGCGTGAGTCATCCAAAGGGTTTAATTGATGTATCCTTTCACAATAAAATAATTTTCACTAGACCGGTTTTTTTTACAATTTCAAAGGACATTCTGCAAACTATTTTGTCCCTTTGCTTCGAGCCCTGCCTCGGCGTTCACCGCGATTACTTTTCTCCCTTGCCGTCGCAGTAGCATTCAAATGGAGTGAGATCAGTCTCAAGGTTGAAGCTGCAACGACGAGAAGGCTTCCAGATGTGGCGTTTGTGGCGCATCTCGTTAATCACGATTGGTTTCACCTGGCAGGCCCACTGTTAACAATCCGTTTTGAAATATTCAGTTGGCAAGTGTGGCTTGGCTCTGGAGGATGTTCTACCCTAAGGCGACTTCATGTCGATCTACTTGTGCATAATTATTTTTGAGCTTTGACCTAGTTTCATTCTTTGTTTTTATTTATTCTAAGGTGTGTGCAACACGGAGAGGCGTCGGTTTTTTCACCGCTTTTATGCCAATATCGTGAGCGTTTTGTTTATCGTCGGTTTTGACTTGTTCAACTTTAGCCTCTTTCTACCAACAGCCATGCCTCCCTTCCAATCATTTGGTATTGCAAATAGCGGATCTATTGGTGTGTAAGTCGTCTTTGAAGCAAGAATCTTTGTAGATGGTAAATATGTTCATCAAACTGGATCCACAGTTGCCCCTGAAGAAAGGCAGTTTTACCACCGTCAAGCATTAAGGCGAGGATGCTGGCAGTCCAAGCGGCTTGACCCAAACCATTTTTGCCTTAGTAGTAGAGGTCGAGCTGTGGGGGACTGCAAGGGTCCGCGCAACACCAATGTAGAATTATAATGTCCCCATGGGGAACTTGAGTGCTACAGGCGATCTGCAAGTGACAGTTCTCTTAGACTTCATTGGATATAAAGAGCATTGAAACAGCTGAAGGAAGTTCAAACATAAACAGATAAAAAAATAGCTTATGCAGTAAAATCACAATAGTTTTCGTGTTTTGAAACGAGGGCATATGAAAACTTCAAGAATGGTTTAGGAACATCCCGAAACTCTGTTTACAACCTGCCGACCAATTAGACTGTTTCTTTCACTTCATTCATCATTCGGTTTTCTCAGTGCTTGCTAAACAGAACCTGATTCTAAGCGGATTTAAGACTCGGAGCTTAACACATTATCCTGGATCAGTCACTCCTTTGCAGACCCTTTTAACAATTTCGTACAACTCGTTTCCAAAGGCGCGAAATGTTAATTTTAATGAAGAGGGGAGATTAAAGATCATGTTGTCGGTTTTTGTTCCAGCTGTCATTACTTTGAAAAAAGCGCTGTGTTTTGGGGCAAAAAAGTGATGCCGGCAAATGAATAGTTCTTGCAAGACGGTAATCTGGAGTACGGATCCGCAACTCTGCGCAAAGTTGATTTTTGTTTTGGGGGCTCGGGAGGATCAGCCGCTTTAGTTCCTCTACTTGACAGGTCGGGACAGGGGATTCTCTTTTGTGACACCTAATCACAATCTAGAGAGGAAAATTGAAGAATAACTGCTCACTGCTAGCATATTAACCTCTACCATACAACAAGCTCACCACTGGCATGTCTCCAACTGTCAGCACAACCCGACAACTGACAACTGTCATGGCTGAGACCTTGCTTGAGGTCAGTCCCTTCGCAGACAAAATAAGATTATTCTTTTTTTCATTTCATCATGTGCTTTATTTTTTAAGGCGCACTTTTCTGCTTTTAATTATCCTCCTTCTTGATTCTCCCCACTGTGGTAAACAGAGTTAAAACCGAAGCTGATAACTTCTCCATTTATCAAATAAATATCATTTTAAAAACTCAGGCAGAATCCAGAATAGAATGACAACTTTTGCGCTTTCTCAGTAATACTCCCACTTTCCCTCAGTGCGGCCTTCCTTAGCGTTCCATGCGTGTGACTCCCCCTTTTACCCACCTCCTCCATACGTCACATATATGTTACTTAAGTCTTTTATAAACTTCTGATGGCTGATTGCGGAAAATAGTGTAGCCCGTCCGACAGATGTCGAATAGGGCTTTTGAACGTAAAGGAAGTACCATTTTTGGTTTTTGCGCAACGGTCTGACAGCAGATGCCGGTTCTACATGCGAATGATGAAGTACCTGAGCTAGGTCGGTCAACTTTTCTCTAACAATCTGGAAGCAAGGAAGCGAGCATGCTACCTGACATTAACGCCAAGCCGTAATGTAGTGGATTTCTTCAAAAAAGAGTTAAAGCAGGATTATATCGCCTCAATTTTCCTATAAAACCAAAATGCGTTACTGGTAGTCTCGACTGGGCCAAATATTACGCAGGAATTTTGCTTTACAGCCGAGGCCAAGCTGTAAAACGTGTCCATCAGTGTATGTGTTGCAAAAATAACGTCGAAGAATTTCTCACAGATGATCACAACTAAAGAGCAATACATTGGGACGGAAGATTCCCCCACATGTATTTACCAGCAAGACTATATATTCCCTTCAAATTGTACAAATGAAGAATGCTAACATTACAGTTCCAGTACAAAAAGCTTGGACCTTAATATTCCCACCGCCTATAGATCACACACACACGCACACGCGCGCTCTACGGCAGAAGTGGGCACTTTTTCTGTTCAATTCGAAGAAATTGGCCATTCTTCCTCCACTACCATCTTCTTTCCCTCCTCAACCTTCTGCGATAAGAGGGCGAGGTAATTTGACAAAAATATATATTTTTTCTATCATTCCCATTCCCAGTCCCATTAGTCATCTCAGCACCTAATAATACAAGTTGCTGCAGCCGCCGCCGCCCCCCTGCTACTATCGCAGAAGCGGCAACAGCAGCAGCAGCAGCAGCCACCGTCTACCCTCGTGCCCGTGTGCGTATGTTTTGGGAGTCCAGACAAGCCCGGCATAAATCTTCTGCCTGCCACACTAGCCACCGCGGGCACTTGAAAGCGGGTCTGTGTCCGCGCCCATACTTGCGTGCCTAGGTCATATACCAGTGCCTTACTTCAATCCTCCGACCCCGCTCACAATTCCCTGCGGCTTAGTGAGGCATCTGCAACTCAACACTGACATCTGCCATGGTTTCGTGCACTGCTCAGACCGTGCCCCCAAACCTCCACCACTGACCAATAACATTAGCCGTAGGTGACCCACTTTAGACGCGCTATTTGTAGTGACAACACAGTGCTGGGGCTGGCAATGGTTGTTAAAATGCATGAACTTGATTTCCACTGTGTTTATGGCAGGAATGTGGCGCAATTTTGATGTTTGAAAGTGAATTATGACATGGGAAGAACGCCATTTATTTGATCTTGGAAGTTGCCGCCTCCTGGAGTCTTTCAAATTGCTAATTGACACCCTTACAGGAAATACAGCGCCAAGCAAAGACTTCTTACATCTAGTGCACATCTTAAAGTGCAAATCTGAGGATTCAGGGAAGGCGATTTCAAGTTTTTACGACGAAGACGAGAGTGAATTTTGGACGCTTTGATTGGCTCACTTCAATCGCTGTTTAACAGAGTGGCATTTGTCTTAATTGTAGCTTTGACTGCAAAATTAAGCTTCCCCACTGACAGTACGAAATCTGTGTATGTCACTTGTGCTACCAGCCTCCTCCCCCAGCTCTTCTGTGTGCCTAAAATATGACCGCCTCCCGAATTGTGTACCTTTTAAGTGCCGCAGAGGCAACCAAAGGGATGGAAAGATGTCACCCCAAAAATCGATACTTAAAATACAAATTAACTAGCAAGTTTTCACAGTAAATACAAAATAATGAATTTTTTACCAACCGGGTAGTGATGCAGTTACCCCTTTGGCTAAGTCACTGCCTTCTGCTTATCTACAGCCAAAAGAGGTATACTTTCCAGAAAGCCTTTTAAAAGTGGTCTCCAAGGTTAACCTATTTCAAAGCACGGCAAAAACCTAATTGAATTCTGCACTCTGTCGAAAGTTTTGAGTGGAACAGAAGTATACACCACATCAAAGGGAGGTCTATATGCAGGTCCAACACTACTGTATCAGACGCACGATTAGTCAGCCTTAACACCATTAAGGCCAAAATAATTAATTATATACGAACATTGGTTTAGCATATTAACTAAGAGCACGGATAACATCAAAAGGGCATTTGAGAATGTGGGGGATTTAATCCGGGATTAATAATCCAAGGAAGTTATTAAACTGTCAGACCTCATTCTCACCCAGGGTTATATGCAGCTCCTTCACACAGATTTTGTGTCGAACTGATTGGTGACACAAAGGCATGACCCTTTGACTCTGTTAACGAAGCTGGCTAGGTCAATAAATCAAGCTAGCGTTTGTGACCCAACACATCCACCGACAATTGGGTGAAAACAGTTTTCTTAGAGGAGAATCATAACTCGAAAAGATCTATACCAACGGCAAAAGAAGGACGGTTTAATTAAAACGCAAGTGGTTTTGATGACATCAAAAAAAGCGGGAGTGAAAGCCTTTTTTCTGCAAACAGGACGCCGGTACTGATGAATCATCCTGTGTGGAGGAGATAAACACACATGTTCTTAAGCCCGTTGAGCATTTAGTGTCACCGCATTTGGACGGTGCACATTGCATCGAGTGTTATAAAGCTG
>NW_020170388.1:56731-60265 GCF_000524195.1 Echinococcus granulosus | reverse complement strand
CCGAGGGATGGGCGCGAATGCCAAACAGCCTTGCCGTCAGCTGTGAGTGGAGTGGGTAAGTTGACGGGAGAAAGGCGCCTTTCGACCGAATATGGTTGACAGACGATGCAGCCGCATAGAGTGTTTATGACCACCCAGAGGGTTGCACGTGCCTTGTACTAGGGTTGGGTGATAGCGCATTTGTCAATTTTGTGTTCAACTGGGATGTCCCGGTTGTAATCGAAAGTGATTCCCAATCTAGTCAGTATTTTTCACTGGCAGGACATCCCTCTTCAAGTGGCTACCGAATAAATGAGGTGATGGAATTATATGCGTTTATATGCCATCAAAAATGCACTTTTTGATAATAAAATGGGATTCAGAGGAATCTATGTTTGCTGTCCAAATCTAGTAAAGGGCATTTTTTGAATAATGGAAGTGTGAGTAATCCTAAATAAGTTATTAAAGTCAAAACCTAGATAAGGAGGTTTATTTAGCCTTAGGTTAGAAGGGGAGTTGAGTTGACTGTATTTTTGACCACAAGAATCCCTGTATTCTCCCACAATCTGGTCAACATGTCGGTGGGGATTAAGCTCGGGTCATAAAGCTCTCCTCTCTCCTCTTATGCACTTCTGAGGCAATGAAACGACTTTCGCAATTGTGTGTCATATTCCACTCTCAGGGATAACTCATATGCTACATTAACAGCAGCAGTGATGGGGAGTGTTTGATACCCCCTACTCCCATCAATGAATACCATAGTGGCTTGCATTGATGTTTCAGAGAAGTCTTACTTTTTGGATAGATCGGCTGCTTACTGCGCTTAGAGCCACAACGAAAGGGTGTTGCAAATGAGTGAGTCTACGACCACTTTCGCCACCACGACTTTTGGCTAGTATTTTAATGCTCATTTTGGAATCAGTGAACCGAGGTATTAGTCGGGGAAGTTGGAAGGGTTTATGAAAGAGTCAAAAACCATGAGTTTGGCTAGACAATCATGTACCTGTTTGAAATGAAGGCTAGGATACGCCACACAGATTGTTCAGTAGCATTAAAAGAGAGACGAAGTGGAATAGAAAACTAAAAATTTGACATTCTTAATTTAATAATTGCGCTTTTTTGACTAACATGCCTGCGAAACCCATTTGGTAGACTAGTTGGACACCGCATAGAACCCCATCCAGCCTTGGGGTGTAGTGTGATAAAAAAGTCCCTTGGAATGCATTGTAGGGCCCTGAGTCTTTCCTGACGACAAAAGAAGACATACCACTGAGACAGATACTAACGACGTACGGGAGGGATGAGCGGGTACTAGCATGGTCCGGAGGGCATGTTGTGCCCTTAAGCTCCTGTGTAACCGAAGCTAAGAAGCTAACAAACAATCAGAGCTTTACGTAGCCCCAGACACTCGTCTTGGCCAACCTTCTGCACCGACCATCAAAATATGATCGGTTCTGTAAGTCAAACACCCACGAAACAACAGCGCCAATCCACAACTGAGACGGTATTCGACTGCAACTTCATCGGCCGAAAAGCAATTCATCTAATAAAGGATCGGGTTTCAAGTAGTTTCATGGGGATAAGATTTCGTGTCCATTCCTCCATACCACTCTTATCCTACTCAGTTTATGCAGATAGTAGAGAGACGGAGGAAGTTTCGCGTGTTCACTTAGTTGCCATCTTCACATTGGTACCGTTAACGACTCTGTGACGAGCTTTTCCAGATGGTGCATGGCTGGTGTCGCTTCATTTCTTAATGGCATTCCTACAGAAGGCGGAACTGAGTTAGTTGTTGTAGGTAAACATCATTCTCAACCCTTCTGTTAGGAGAAATCGCAGATGTGTCCATTCCTAGCATATACCCTTTTTCCATCGCGTGAAGGTTTAGTGTTCAGGGATAGAAATCAGGGTTATTTTCCTTTGGGAGCGGGTTCCTATTCCGCTTCCACCATTGTTAAGCCCTGAATATTCTCTGAAATGGAAAGGATGGGCAATATTTGGCTAGAATCTGTGTTACCGACGTACAGAAGGTCTGGGGGCTACTGACTTGGTTTAGGGGCAATGCCAAAAGTGCCCAAGCTACCAGTGAAGATTTAAGCAAAATACTCAAGTTTTACTGCATTTATCAGTGAGGATGTGATCTTTGGGCCCATTGATATCTACGAAATCTCTAATTACCTTTAAGTTAGTAAATCCTCTTGCTGTAATAGCTAATCATCATCACAAGTTGATATTCGTGATGGCCGGCGAAGAAGAATTTGATTGGAGATTGCCGATGAGGATGACATTTAAATCTAGATGGAGCCAACAACATCAAATAAAGTGTCCGTAATAGCTAGACTTCAAAGTTTCCAGTTCATCGTCCGCTGTGTTCGCCAGAACATCAACATCCCAGGGCTGCTACTAGAAAAAACTACGATAAGCTAATTTTACATGATTTGCTTGCTGAAGAAATGACAAAACAGCATGCCACATCCTTTTAAGGTTTAAAATTTCTTTGAACTTAAATGATATGCCTTTAATGGCTTAAGACCAACTGCTGAAAGCCGGTCTGGAGCAAAATATTCCTTACCGGAAGTTGAAGGTAAGGAGGAAGTGTTTGATTACTTTCCCCTAGAACAAAGCATGGGGATATCCAAGCAATAGCTCCTTCTAAGAAGCAAATTAACTCAATACAGGGTGAGAGAGGTGAGGAATGACTTCCACGCATACATATTAAAGAAACTGATGATGCGCATTAGTGGATAGACTAATGCAATGTTGATTCATCTCGATGACCGATGGCAGTCAGATCGTGGCCTTAATAAGACAGGCGAGCCTTTGAGATAATATCAGAAATTCCGGTGCTGATGGAGTTGGAGGGTGAGTAATTCCAAACCAGACATCATCAAGGTGCAACTCTCTGTGTGTGCACGCACGCATCGCTAATTGATGAGACTTGTCCACTTCCAGCCTCTCTACTCCACCACCATCTCCACCCCTCTGAAAATCTGCTGCCACCAGATCATAAGAAGCGCCTTTTTTTAGATAATTAATCGTAATTGGATGCTTTGTAATGTCGATTAACAGAAGAAAATCTTCGGTCATTTCATGAAGTGGGACGATTGAAGTCATAAATTTTTGGAAAAATCCGATGGCATTAGGTGAATGCCGATTCAGAGGTGAACTAATGTTGCACCGAGGGGATTCTTCGCTTCAGATATTAGTGGTTTACCTCTTTGAACTCGAAGAGCCTCGTCGATAATGCCGGATCATCTGGAAGTAGAACTAAAAGGCCGCACAGTGTTCTACGAAAGAAGCACCTCTCATAGAGTAATTTTGTAGTGGAAGGAGGGTCTTTGTTTAAGGTCTAGTTCAAAAGGAAGGTGCGGGAAGGTCTGCGTTGTCTACCTTTAGGCGACAACCGGCCAGCTGGTCAATTTTGGTTCAAGATGGTTTTGTGGTGACACCATAACATGATGTTTCCCTGTGATATTTTCCAAAATCGTAGACAGATGTCAGTTTTACATAACCCTTCTGTAAGAAGTTAGAGAAACAACTTCGCTGACAATGGGA
>NW_020170388.1:37068-56631 GCF_000524195.1 Echinococcus granulosus | reverse complement strand
CACGGACATCATGATCCGAACGGTTTGTTCAACTGTCAGGTTTAAAAGTGAGCGATTAATTTCAGTCGTCGAGAGGAAGGTCATGGTGTCTATTTTAACAGATATATTTCATGTGTTGCATCGGCACTCCGTCTCTCGACTTCACGTCCCTGTTACTGGTCTTCAATGTTCCACTTCCTTGGCAATACCGAAGCACACAGCCTTCCAAAAGTCAAAAGAACTGTAGACAGCAGCGATAGTAATTGTGGCATTGAAAATTCATTGGAAGTAAGCAAAGCACTCAGATCCTTTGGAGCAGTCTAAAAACAAGAGGAAGGAAAGATATTATTGACCACTTGAGGATCCTGAGGCTTTCCCGCACCCTCAGTTCAACAGGAAGCAGCTGGAATACACGTTTGTTTGATTGTGCCCTTCAGGTGAGAGGTCGTCAGTAAATACGAACCTCGTAATGGATCACATGTCATTCACCGCCGAGGAGAAAGCGTGATTTTGTACCTCTTTAGCTGTTACTGCCAGCTAGAGCATGACCCCATCGAAGGCCTGAAAGCTGAGGTAGAAGGGAAAATACCCGAGCCTATTGCATAACACTAGTGTTTTCCAACTAGAAAAGTAAACACCAAAACTGATATTGGTCACTCTCTTTGAAGCTATTTAAAGCTTCAAAATTTGGAAAGAGATCCTCTTCAAAAAGATGTGGATTTCAGCACCTAATCGATGCTTAAATAGACACTTGCTAATTTCTTTACTGGTTAGCGGGTCTTTTGAAGGCCCAAGGATCGGTTACATCAAACGCGGTCCGCCCACGCACCTAGGCGGCCGGTAGGGAGGTGTTAATGATGATTGTGATGATGATACGTTGGAAAAGGCAGAAGTGGTGGTCCTGTGATAATCAGCTTGTGAACAGCAGCAGCAGCAGTAGCAGAAAGGCTAAGGAAAGTAGGAATAAGGCAAAGCATGGCATGGGGTACCTTTACCTCCAGGCTGATTAACTGACCAGGCACGTTCAAGGGAGGCGGATATTGGCTGCAGTGGAACAAAAAACAGACACAAAACATCTGCCTACTTTTTAGCGCTAATTGAGATGTCATGTGACTAGTTTTCTCTCGCCCCCTCCTTCCCTCCCTCCCTCCCTTTCACCGCGTTGCAATCAAGCCGATCTTAGGCGGGATAAGGTGAAAGGGGTGGCGCCCAAGCTGAAAGCGAGGAGATGGGGCGGCTAAAACGACGTCCCAAAGAAGCTGTTACAAGAACTATCAATTTTAGCAGCCACCTTTACCTAAGTGGAGACTTTCAGTTGCCTACAGATAACTTTTTGTCCGACAGTGAAATTGGCCGGCCACTTTTGAACCGAGAAGTGATAGAGTTTGGCCTCTTTTTTCATGTCCGTGAAGTGCTTTCACTTTGTTTGATAAAATAGAAACGTGACGATGGTCGATTTGTTTTATTTTCCGGTGGAAGTGAAATTGGGAAAAATTCCTTCTGATTTTTTAGCTTAATTATTAATGTGTCCACTTACGCTAGGAATGTGGTGTTTTACTGAATCCTGCTGTTCTGGAGGGGGTGTATAAAGTGGTTCTGAAATGGGCCTTCATACCCGTGGGTGGAGCAGACAAGTTGGGCGAGGTCATGCTTTGCTGGGGTGCAGATCTCACAGCTAAGTGTGTTCGTATTAGCCGACCGCTTCTCGCCTATAGAGGTAAATTTAAACAAAGATTTTACAATTCTTACGATCCACCATACTGATGCCGTAGCAGATTGTAATATGCCCGAAGACATTACAGGATGCATGACTGTTGATACACGAGGGGTAGTATGCTGGTAACGGGAATTGAGAGGACAGAAGGGCAGCGAACCGAAATTGTGGCCAGAACCGTGGAGAAGTAAGAGCTCAAGTACTCAGCTGTACAACCTCGTTTTGTCACAAAGTCCTCCTCCTCTTCTGGGGGGTGTTATTCTCGGTGTTGCTCTTGGATCACTCTTTTGCACCGGCTGTTACGGAGCCGTCGGTGCTTCAAAACCACCTCCGACCAGCCAGGAACAAAGCTAATAGGTTAAATTGCCCAATTTAAAAATGCAGCGACTAATTTATAGCTTGCAAAGTAGCATCGTCATGCAGCCATTTGAGGGAACACTTGCCTAAAAGCATTTGATACATAATTTTAAGTAGCAACACAGAGCGGCGTCCATTATTTACTCCGATCTACCACGTTGGCCACAATTCTGTTCTCTTCAGGCATCCATCCATCCACCCGTCTGAGGTTTCTTCCATTTTCCGTTATTATGTAAATTCCAAGGGTGGTGCTTTCACAAACGAGCGCGTAGCCCTTGAATTCTTCCTAGAGATTATATAAGGGAACGTTTCTATAAATATACTTTTTATGACAGTCCAAAGGGTCTAAACCAGCCAGTGGAACTCCCACACAAGCAAGATGGGGCTAAAACGCAGCAGATTCAACATTCGAGCATTGGTGCGTGCTAGGAATAACAAGTTTTATGAACCCCAAGTAGATACGCATCTTGGGATGATGTAATAGCTCCACGGTCTAGCTTTGGTGCATCAAGATAACTTTAACTAGCTACCTTGCGCCAGACTGCTAAACTTTTGTTAATTTGCGTTTATTCGATGAAAATTAGGAAGTAAGAATGGCTCAATTAGCACCTTCCAGCAGGTCTGGTCTGCTTGATGCTTGTCAGGTGACAAAGTATTTTGGCTGCTATCAATCAACCCTTAATTGACCTGACAGCTTCCACTCGAGGAGCGCGTATGACTGTGACTGGATACCTCGTCTTTCGATTAGAGCATTGGACGAAATGGTCTCGTACTACTTAAGTACAACAATTAAATTCAGTAGCACTTGCAACACATAATTTTTATAGAGAGTTTTAGGTATTTCCCTGATGGTGGTATTCATTTAACCATCCCTAATGTACATGTTTTGCCTCTTCACATCACATTTACCATACCGGACTCACAATCGGGTTCCTTTAGGCTAAGCAGATTACAAAGCATAATCCATAATGCGCTCTAGGATGTTATGGGAAATAAGGATCCAGAAATAGAATACCACTTTCAGTATTATGGGAGAGGTGGAGGGACGGAAAAGATTAAAATCACTCTTTTCCGAATCCAGTGTGCAATGCTGATGTGTTACCATAGGCAGTACAGTGATTTGCCTTCTTCCGAAATAATTGGTGGCAATCTAAGTGTGGAATCCCTTGTAGAATTTGATTTTACTCCCTGATTGCACAGTCATCTATTCCACTGCCATTACTTTTAGAGTTTTCATTCCTACTTTTGCATCTAAAAGAGCACTGTGGATTCGAAACACATAAAACCTGATAGCACAAATCTCTGTTAAGTCACCAAAATCTATCCAAATTTGCCTTGATGCCTCCTTGTTCAGACTTCGAAAGTATACTCAACAATAAAGTCTATTTCCTTCTTCGAAAACCATCGAATTATAAATGAGGCGTAAATTTAAAACTAGAACTTTTCTACCAACTGCGTTGTTTTATTATGCAGCCGTATATCAAGGCCGCAATGTGATCTCAATAAAAAAAGCAATTTAAAAAAAATTAGTCAAGGTTGATCATCACGATGATAGTTTAAACAACATGACTAATAATCGCTTCAGCACAGAGATGGGTTTCAAATTCTTGAATCATGCCCTCTTAGAGGAAGTACAATAGCGGAGGCTTTAGTGACCACGAAGACAAAACACGTGGACGGCGATGCTCCTCTTGGGTCAACCCCCCTCGTCGGCCATCAGAACACAGCTGACGCTGTAAGGAAACACCCACCAGCTAAAAGTGCAGGTCATTAAATTTCCATGCGACTAAGGCTATAGTTGACCGCAACGTCACTGATCCCTCCTGGCAATTCTACTGAATTCGGAGTTCGATCTAGTTTGAAACCTGGATTAAGGGAAAGGGGGAATGTTGTCGGCTATCTCGTATGGCCATCGCTAGTCGTGAGAAGGCTGGCCTAAAAGCAGACTCAGTTGATTAAGGACAGGACCTAAAATATTTTCCTGAGGGTAAGTTTTCGTGTCTTTTCCTCCTTTACGATTGTTTTCACTTCGGCTCTATCCAGTCATATCTAGCTGGGTCATATTCGGCTAGTCGGGAGGTGAAGGAGGTATGACGAATTCACTATATTGACATCTTCATACAAGTACGGTAGACAGCTCCGTAACATCCTTTTCCAGATAGTTCAAGGCTAGTGTCACCTCAGCTGTTAATAGCATTCCTGCGGGACACGAGCCTAAGGTAGTCGCCGAAGGAGGACCTCATTTTTAACCCTAGGGTTAGGGGCCATTACACAATCTCTTATCCACCCTTCCCCCGTTTCGTTATGATTTAGCATCTCGGGTATGGAAATCAGGGTGGATTCTTTTGGGATCGGTTTTGCTTGCTGCTGTCACCAATGCAGAGCCCAGAGTCTTTCCTAAAGTCGAAAGAAGACAGAAAATGCATTGCCGACACATGGAAGGGCTGGGGGCTACTAGCAAGCCTGGAGACCACATCATCGAGCGGAAGTACAAAGGCGAAGCTTTAAGTTTCCGTGTAACTGAAACGAAGATTTATTAGTATTACAGTCCCTCCTGACCGCGGAGTGTATTTTCATCACGAGGAGGCCTTACAGTGTCCGACGGTGCTAAAGAACATGGGACTCTAGAGTTCGACCCCAGTATTAGGGTAGAGAAGCACTTTGAGGTGGTCGATTCACGGGGCAATGATTAGACCAGCATAGTCAAACCTGCTATTAAGTTATCGTTTCGTCACAACGTGGCTATAGTTACAGGTTTGGGGACTGTTTTAGAAAAAAAAAAAAGACAGTAGAAGAATCCGATTTTAAGTTTTACGGTGAAAAGTATAGATAGGACAGATGTCCAGCGAATGGTCTGGCAAGGGCATCGCTCCGGGGACGAAGTCACCTAAAAGAATGAGATTTGTTCTACTTGATTATTTGCCCACGAGGTCCTTTTTAGTCATCCAGGGTAAAGCTTCCGCTCCACGGGGTCCAGTGCGGGATTCGATTGACAGCTGCTCCGAGGTGGGAGAGGGAGCGAGAGAGGTGAATAAAAAGAGCGCGACAGACAAGGCGCGGTATCCACACCCCTATGACTCATGTGTCGGGTGGGTAGGTATGTACAGGTTGAAATGACTGATGTCTCAAAATGAGTCCCGACAGCGACGGTAGAGTTCCCACCACACCAACCCCTGGGTACCCTCTTCACCAGAACGGACCCACAGCATGTGCGCTTGTGCTTTGTGTGGGAAGTCGGGTTGTGAATTGGGCCGAGTCCGTCTCGCTGCTTTAATTAGTTCAACAAGAGACCTACCACCCACCATCACCTCAATCAATCGAGGGGCGAGATGATGAAATGTTTCACACTATTAGCTGAGTAGAGCAAGGAGTTGCGGCATGGAAACCACCCGTCTACAAAGCTTGTTTATCTTCAAAGACACTCTGTCTCTGCGATTGTTGGGGTTATGTCTGTATTTATACCACCTACTTTTAGCTCACTTTTGGGGACAGAAGACATTTCCACAACTGGACGACTTCAGAAAGAACCAACTGCTGTCCACTGCCCAGCGCACCACATAAGACCAGGCGGGCATCGAGGGGTGACTTCCTCACTGTTGAAGGAGTCGAGCAGCCGCATGTGTGCATTATCACTGCAGTTGAAGGTTGGCCATCCCAGGTGAATGTTGAAGCGGTACATCTTTCGATTGTTACACATGGAACTTGACACCTGCCAGTACAAAGGCGGAGTAGACAGAAGCTGACATATTGATGGTCAGCAGGTTTTTTCCTAACAAAGACCTCCAGATCATTTTGATAAGCCAAAGGAATTGCATCCACGACGAGGAGACGGGGGGACAAGTTACTGTCGTTTGCAGAATAGACACCGGCGGCCATCTGTCGAAGAGTGGAGTGTGCGATGCAAGCAGACTCATGGTCGAGTGAGGTGTCCGATGGATGATCAGCGGAGGAGTTTGCTTCGATAAATCGTGGGTCTTCAGCTCCGGCCTCTAGGTTGCACACCTCCACTATAAAAATGCCAATGCGGAAGTCGACGAGTCGTACGAGTTTGGAAATGACATGCTACCTATGTGGAAGTTGGAAATAAACATAACTTCACTTTAAAGTTCTCTCCATTTTGGAAGTATTTTAACTACTACTCCCGTGGTCACTCTATTAAGTCGATCGTCGTTTGGCAGAAACGAAGATACTCTGAGGAATCTGTAACAACAAGAAGGCTCTTAGTTTTTCGGCAAGCTGAAAAGGCCAGACAGAGCTCCGCAAGAATTGCATTTTAAAGTCTAAAGAGCACAATTGCCCGAAGGCAACATGTCGATAGCGTATCTTTAGGTCGTCATGACAAAACCACGCTGTCAAGCCAATAGCCTGAGTTGTGCTTCGGAGAATACATCGATGTGTCCAAACCTGTTATTTATAGCCTGTGGATGTAACTTCGTACTGAAGGATGGATTTTTTTACTCGATCTGTGGAAGATGCTCATTTAAGTGGTGATTTATTATTGTCAAGTGAAGTTAACATGATGAAACACCACCACCACCATCACCACCACCTTGTTTAGTCGGCTTTCTTGAAGAAATAAATAAGAAAGAATTTGATTTAAAAGAACCAATGTGATTGCTGTTACCTTACCGTTCAACGACATTGCTACCACAGGCGCATTTTTAGCTTGTGATGATTCTCTCCTTGATTTCCACTTTTAAAGCATTTACTCCCAAATCTGTAAAGTAATAAGAGTAGTCGTGTTACTTGAGTATATAAAATGCGTCCCATTCAATGCGGCATCAGGGCCACCTTACAACTTATCTGAATGAAGGGCTCATCAGGCAGATGTGCACAGACTGCTGGACTGACTGATTTTAAAACTCTGTTTAAGCTTTAGAATTTTGATGCACGGAATGAGTTCAGTGTTTTATTTAGCAATTCCAGCTGAATTACATTATTTGTAGATTTTGATTCCTCCAAAGGATAAATTGGCGGCATTCCACTGTGCATCACTGGTATGCAAATTCAAATCACACAACCGGGACCGAACATGCGATTCAACGTTTACGACTTTTCAATGCTGAAACGCTAATTGGCAGATGCGAACCGTAGTATTTGATTGATAGCATTTAATTTACATCGCGACGTAGAGAGTGCATGTCACTATGGCTGTCAAAATGCTCTTTTGTGGGTGATTGGATTGTGTTTGCTACTGATCTGTGAGTTTCAATTGAAGTGATTTGGGGGCAGTTCATTGATAGACGCCTCAGTATGCTTGCACAAACTGGAACGACACATGATTTGTTGTTAAGCGCCGCTAGTTAGTCCTCTGCTGGGCCCTAATCAACTACGAGGCCAATAAAATTGGTAAAAGCATCATAATTGCTCTCTAGAAAGGTGTACATTTACCAGACAAACTCATTGAATTGATGCAACAAGTATGTTGACATTTTTTGTTGCCCTTACGTATAGGAGTTAGCGTCCGTGAATCCCCGTGACAAATTTGTCCACAGACTAATACGTCTGATACGTAGGGTTTTTCTTGCCATGCCAAAGATTATGACGATTTTGGCGGCTGAACCCACAGATCCAACAAGAGAGGAAAAAATTAACCCACTGAATTGCGCGATCTGTGGCAATGGTAAAGATCTTCAATTCGTGAAGCGCTTATTGCAAGAGCTGTTAACAAAGCAACATGCCTGCAACATCGTACATTTATATTTATGACATCTTTTAATTTTACAAGCACTCTTCAAGTTGCCACTGAGAAAGTAGAAAAGTGGTCGATCATAATGCGCAGTCTGCCCTGATTTCACGTTGAATTCCAGCTAACCATTTGCAAAGTTCTTTGTTATTAAACGGCCAGATCCTGTGGCCGGTATACTATGGCCACAAGCCGCAAACGCGCCCAGATACCACCTCGCGAGGTCCTCAAAAATGGATTTGTTATTCGTAACTAAAGCTAATAGGTCATGCAGAGCGTAACCTTACCACATCAGCCAAAACATCAATTAAGTAGTGGCCGAAAGCCAGTTCACTTTTAGCAAGGAAGGGCTTTTGACGGTATTGTAACAATGTGTGATGAGATTAGTTGGTTTTGCACGCAGCATTGTCATCAAATACTACCCGCTTGTGGTGCGATTTCTAAGACACAATCCTCTTTGGTCAGGGCTGCTTCTGATCTTCTATCTATTGTTGACATTGCCAAATTTTATCCTTTGAATGATACCTCGATTGTAACTGTCTACTTCACAAAAGACAAGCTATCATTGGATCAAAACATTTGCCTTCTCCAGTCAGTTGTTCTATCATCGTCACTCCTCCTTAGGTGCAGCAATGTCACCGGTCAAGTCATGACCCGTGCACCGCTTACCAACACCCACATTTCCCAAATTAAATAATCTTGAGCTGCCCATTGGTTGGTTGTCTCCTCTAGGAGCCAATCAGATGCCAAGTATTGATTAGCCAGAGAGGGGAAACAGGTGAATTGACAATTTAAGATTATTTATAGGTGGCAAATGTTTTTTGTTGCGTGTGAAATGTTTTTGCGGCTGTCTTCCACATTACCATCACTTGACACTTTTTTGAGGGAGAGGGAATACCTCCCTACGGACACTAAATTTTTCACCCCAAACCGAATCTATTAGAGGAATTTTATCACTCTTTTTAAAAAAAGCTCTAAGAAATCCGGCAGCATTATGGGCTGATAGAATTACTTTACTTGAAATACTGAATTATCAAAATAAAAAATATTAAAAGACTGAGTAGATTGCTTTGGGATTTCCTCCTCATCCTGGACGTCAATCCTGTGCAAAATCGCAAAGTTCAACTACTACAGTTTGAAAAGTGATTAATTTGAGACCTTAAAATTCGGTCTCACAGTCTTATCCATTTCCTAATCAGCAAGGATTTGCGTCTCGGTAAAATTTGCCAAAATAGAATTCGAAGAGACACAACACGCTACTCACAACCTGGATTAGTAGCCAGTTCCCTCGTTGAAGAACAGTTTTGATCGTTGCAAAGGTCTTTACTAACTCCCTTTTGGAAAATTTTCCTTTCGTTGATTAGGCAAGGCAATATTACTTTCCGATCAAGGCAGGTCAAGCACTTTGTTATCCAGTTATTGTGGAAATAGAGAGCGGTCCATAATTGGTGAACATGGAATACTTTTAGCGGATTGTTTTAGTAACTCAAATTAACAGTACAATAGCTCTTATCTATCGCACGCCTATGCTGGAAATTCACTGCTTATGCCTTACTTTCCTCCTTGAGTATTGGTGCTCTTGTTTCGCGGTGCTGTTGCTCTGAAATGACGCCTCTCACCTGAATGAATTCATCTCGCACATGAGGCAGAAGAAGCGTCAGTAAGTTGGACCACACCATGGCAAATGTCATTCTCAAGGAGCATTTCATGGAGTATACATTACTCTATGTGCTGCTTGAATAAGGTGTTATAAATTATAAAATGCTGTTCAGATTGGTCTGACACATGTTCCAGTTCTTTGAATTCTACAGTGGAAAGTAGTTGCTAAATCCGAGGCCTAGCATTACCCATACCTCCTGTTAGCGACAATTCCTATTCAAATGGGTGACTTGCATGTAGTACAACCCATCATTCGGTAGTTCACATGATCTGTGGCAACATTTATTGTCTATTTTTCTCACTTGAAGACACCACACATTTGCCTAACCTCAGATCCACATTACCTGTGGTCACGGTGGGCAAGATAAAGTTCTCCTAAAGGTGAGACAAGACAATCTCATTCCAGTGTTTAGGTTAAAGAGGTTATCCAACAAAAAAATTGTACAAATGAATCATTTTGGGAAGGGCTGGTAGTGTGGCAGCCCCATTGAAGCCGCAGAGAGCATTGATAAATCAAAGGAAGTTTTTTTGCCTCCAATTGCGAAAAATATTCGTCTTGTCAATTACGGATTTGCGATTTACCCACAAGCGCACAAGCCCAATTCGTTTTTCTGTTAATAATTCCATTGTCAGGCGTTTTCACTAGGGCCTTTCAAGAAGCGGTGGCCTCGCTTTGGTCCCACATCTACCCAAAATGTGGACTTTGGACATTGGTGGGGTGAAACCAGCTTTTAGATGCGCTGTTTTGAAGACACAGCCGCTATGTACCCGCGCGCATGTGTGCAGAGCCATAGGGCGCTTAAATTAATGGCGAACCTTCTTTTTCTTCGCCTCCTCCCTCCGCGAGGGTCCTTGATTAATGGGCCGTCGGCGGTCCCAGCATTACCTGCGGCGTACAGACAACATGCGGGCGCGCACCCAAATACGACAACTCTCTCCCAACTCTTTGATGAGTAATCCTTGGGGCAGTGTGAGGGCCAAGTAAAAGGTGGT
Source organism: Echinococcus granulosus (assembly GCF_000524195.1). Lineage (NCBI taxonomy): Eukaryota > Metazoa > Platyhelminthes > Cestoda > Cyclophyllidea > Taeniidae > Echinococcus > Echinococcus granulosus. Next base: position 46,243 of record NW_020170388.1, on the reverse strand, counting down.
GATAGGGGACCCACCATTTGTTCACCGAGCTCCACTCCGTTAATAAGATGGGTTTCATTACACCTTAGAGATCGTTAGTTTAACATGGTGGTTAGTTGTTGCTTTCACACTCGGGAGTGGGAGTACCAGGCCACCCAAAGGTAATAGGATATGAATCTGCCAATTTTGGCCATAAAATAACGTCCTTTAGCGCGTTTGCTGTCAGTGTCACAATTATGTGCCAGTCTGATCTTCACGTCGGATCTCGACGTCAGAAATATGTGACGTGTCCCTTAGCAGTTCAAAAGCACTGGATCGGGTCGCAGGCAGATTAGTTGAGGTTAACACATCAAAGTGGATGCAGAATGATAATCTTGATGGTGAGGAGGATAAGCGTCCTACTCTAGGTCCAATTCATTAAAGTTTCGGATTTAATCGGTGAAAAAATTCTAACGACAGATAATTTCATTTCAGAAGCCAGTCGCCATTCTTTCGAGATTTTGTTGCGAGCACTTTAAGTCAAGTCTAGTTGACCCAAAACAAACAAAAGAATCTTGAACGAATAGTAAACGCTACATGAAGTAAAGCACTACAAAGAAATCGAGGAGGTGTTCCATTTCAAAGCTCCAGAGTGTCGTTTTACCCATGTCATTGCCACATCGATCATTAAGATTTGGCATCAAAGCACCAAATTAGTCTCCAGAAAAATATAAATAATGAAAAATTTTATTTATTTTAGAAGCAGTACGTAAATTAGTAACTTGACTTTCTATTTTCGGAACGGGCCGCTTAGGGGCTCCGCCACCGTACCCTTACCAGGCCGCCTGGCCTACGGACCATGCCAGTAGTGCCAAGTCCTACTCTAAGTCGACAATACCTATTCTGCTGGGATACTACATCCTCTTTTGTCTTCGGGGAAGTCTTGGGGCGATTCATAATGCTAAATGTATCTAGGCGAGTCGTTTAGTCTCCCGTAATTTAGCTGTCACACTGAAGGTATAGGGCTCTGGCACCAGTCCCCAGGCCTTTTGCATGCCATTTCTAGCCTTGCCATGTCTTCAAAACTGACTCTAGTGTTAAGTCTGTTACAGCTGCTTTCATAAAAAGCAAATTTGGTTTCAATTATGTGCTCCAAAAAAGTCTCTTAAGAAGGACAGCACATTCTATTGCACAGCACTCAGGTTTGTCTTAAAAACATGGACAATCTATGCACAATTTTACAGCTTCCACACCGCTTGCCTTCAAAAGATAACCACCGCTTTGAATGTTGTATTTCCTTCGGACTTATGCACACGAATTGGTTCTATGTAGGACTAACTTAAAAAAACCAGACAGTTGGAGAAATAGTTGTGCATACCATATTGCCATAACTGCTGGCGGCAAAGGTGAAACGACAACTTGTAATCAGCGGTTGGGTATAATAGAAATATCGGGAATAAAAACAATTTAGGTAGATGTAGGAAGAAGAAAGGAGGAAGGAGATCGAGGAATGCAATTATGAGAAGTCATCTCCGTTTTTTGGGAAAATATTCATTCATATAGCGATCGCCTCATAAAAAGGCCTCCTTGTACGCCACCATCCAGTCCCATGCGACACTCAGCTATACAATGCACAGAATTTGCCGGGTAGATGTGTTTTTAAAGCCACTCAATCCAAAACTTCTGCTAAAATTGGAAATATTTCCGCGTCGGTGGAAACTCACCACAGGATATTCCCTCCCCATCCACCTGACTTCTGTGGAGCCCCACAGCGGAAGTCCCCGAGACGGTCCGCAAACGAAGTTATTTTAATAAAGCTCTTCAGTTTTTTAGCGATTTGGACTTCACAACATCTCTACACTTTGATACTCTACACATAAGGATTACTTATGTGCAAAAATTTCACCTCTGAAAAGTGGGATCGGTCAAATTCTATTTCCATGAATGGTTTGGTAAGCTAAACTAACTCCTTATAAGTAATTACTAGGTGATAACCTCAAAAAATAGCTAGTAAAGTTAATTTTACATCCGATCATAAGGCACGGCTATAACTGTTGCGACGTTTGGCAGCGGACAGAACCAGACAAGATAATTTACCCAGTCCAGCTAGCTAGCCAGCCAGTACAATGATGGAAATGGCACCGTGATGCTGCCACCATCACCGTCACACGTGGTATTAACGCAGGCGGGGAAAAATTGGGCTATTCTCTTCCCCTTTGTGTTAGCGTGGTACCCTCTCACTCCTTCCACCAGTCCCTGCCCTCCCCCAATCCGCCCTACCTACACCGATCAACTCCCTCCTCTCCGCACTAGTCATTTCCGTCACTAAAATTTGAGTCCTCAGTCGGTCATGGTACAAAAGCAAATGTGTCTGGCTTGCCCGTTTGGGGTGGTGAATGTTGTATATTGTCGATGGAATGTGATATGCAACGCCTTGAGACAGGAAAAGTAGATAAGGTGGTAACAGTAGCAAATTTCATCAATTTTATTAGTCAAGGAAAAATCGGTTTCACGTTCACGCTATGGAAAATGGAAGATCCTCTATTGTGAATCATGCAAATGAAGCAAAAGGGAAATGGTTGAGCAGACCGCTTTTTTTCTTTCATTGTACACAGGCCTGCCTGCTTTGAGATCGCCTAGCTTGGCTTTGCTTCAACCAAAAAATTTTGCCTTGGATGCGTAAAGACTACTTAAAGGTCCTGAAAGTAGCCAATGAGGTAGCATCAAGTTCATTTCATTCCGTAGTAGGAAATACACGTTGTCATTAATGACGTGCAATGCGAATGTCATGCCAGTAGCTCTTAACTCTCCTCCACGTCAGCAATACACTTCATGCCCTAGTGCTATGACTTTCCGTCTTCGAAAAAGACTCGACGTGCTACTTTAATGGTGTCGGAAAGGAAAACTGATTCTAAAGAACAATCACCCTGATTTTTATTACTAAATGCTAAACACTAACGTGACGGACGAAGAGCATATGCTGCGGACGGGAGAATCTGTGACAGCTCCTAGTAGAAGCGTTAAAAGCGACGTCTACCCTTGACAACTACCCCTGTTCCCTGGTATGCAGGAATGCAATCAACAAGTGAAGAGACATTAGTCTTAAAATGACTGGAAAAGTTCGTTAAGGGACCGTCTAAGACGCCTCTATGGAGATGTTAATGAAGTAAACACGTGATACCTCCTCCACCTCTCCATTACTTAAATAGAACCCAGATGGGGAGGGCTGGGCAGCACCACAGTGAGAAGAAAGTGGCAAGAAGAAACAGAATCAAAACCGAACTCCCTTTGTTACATGCCTTTGCTTTAAAGCCAGTGTTCTTACGACCAGCGATGCGCATACAAGATGGTCAGCATAATCCCTCTTCTCCCAACACAGTTTCCAAACAGGATAAAACCCCAGATGCAGTGAAATTACCAGGATGGTTCAGTGACGTTGAGGCCAAATATCCCCCCAGTTGCACGCAAATCCGACAGCTGGCGAGGTTAGTTCGTGGGTGTTGTTTTTACAGCCCCAACTCCGCTGCGATGGCTGACCAATAGAAGCGCCGAAGGTGCTCAAAAGGATAGGCCTCAACTTTTTCCCTTGACTGTTTATAATCGGCCGTTTTGACTACTTGGGCATTGAAGGCACCGCCATTGCACCCTTTTATCGTCTTCATGGAGATCATAGGGGCTACAATTTACTGTGCATAATTTGTGATTCCATCCATGGAGGGAAGCGGATGTACTGCTGCACTGCAAGTCTCAACAGCGATAATTTCTAATGCATCCATTATTTCTGGTATTCAAAGAAACTTAGCAACTATATTCTCTTTCCCCAAACACAAGATTAGTGTGTAGCTTTTTACGTCCCACAAAAAAGATCCTCAAGGATTGCAGATCCGAAAAAAATGGCCCATTGATAATGGTGTCATAGCAGTTGAGCCGACTTTTATAAACCTAAAGTTATGCAGGAAATATTTCAAATTTTTGCATAGTTAGGTTATGAATAGGTTATGTTGAACTAGTTCTACTTCTAATAATTCACAGGAAGGCGAGATAAATTGTCATGCTATCAAACTGATGGAGCCAAATTATTGCCTTCACCTTTTCAGGGGAATTAAACGGTAGGGAAAAGCTAATCACAGCCCTAGTTTTATAAAAAATGGTGACTTTTAGGTGCATCAAGTTTATTAGTTTAACTGATATCCCCCCAAAAAAAACAATCTTGGGCTATCCATTCCTGACTTTAGAAATTTGTTAGATTACTAAACGACCGTGAGGCGTCGAAGAAACCGGTTAAGGCTCTACAAAGCATGTTTAACAAACTGATAGCGCGGTTCACATAAGGAGAGACTCTGATCACCATTGTAAAGACCGAATCCGAAGCTGCGGGAGGCTAGTCTTACTCCTTCTCGCTCTAAACTTTGCCCTTAGACCGATAGGACTGAGCTAAATGAAATCAACCATGGATTAGGAACGACTGCACATCGCGGTTTCTTCACCTCTATTACATCAGTAGTTTTGTGGGATCAATGAAGAAGGTGTTCCTGGGGTTGGGAGTAATTCCAGAGGGAGTACCAGAGACTGGAGACTCTACAGAGGAACGCTGAGACCCTGGTGGCTGAGTCACATCAACAGTCTGAGACCGAAGCCCTGGGAGACTACTAGACCACCTCCTGCTCTGAGTACTTTCCTCAGAACGAGAGGATGAAATTAAATGAAATCAACTGTGGGACAGAAACAAAGTTTATATAAAATACTTTTAAGAAAAAATATCTATTGCGTTGTATGCTTTATGAATAGCATGCTTACAGAGGTGAGATTGACTCGGGAGGTAGTGTCGAAGCCTAAAAGAAGTTCCACAGTAAGGACAATCCGTAAACCAACCGCTTCAAAACAGTATGTCAAAGTTGCACTTCCATAAAATGTTACCAGCCGACTATCTGAGCTATTAGCCCCTTCCTGAAACTTAGGAAAATACTATTTTGAACAAATTACTTCATTTGCTGAACACAATACAGAAATGAGGCTTAAAGAAGGATTTTGCTAGTCTTTCTATTGTGAGTTCCCTCAAATCCCACCATCCAGAACAGATACCTCCCTTCTAAAGTGGCAAAATTGGAGTCGCCAATCTTTCGCGGCGAGTTCATCCACCCTGCTACAACTTAACGCCTGAGATAGCCTTGGAGACGCTCTGAGAGAAAATGTTTCAGAAGCTAGATACCTGCCCAAGAGAACAGCCATGTGTCATCTACAGATTGCAATGCCCAGTGAACCAGTGACAGTAGAAGGAGGATTTACGTCCAGTACCTACAGGGGAATGTGCTAAAGCACTCAGAAATGCCCTTTTCAAAATACGGTAAGAACATTTTCGCTGCAACACACCCAGGAGCAGATATCTAAACTTTTGTTTATAAAACACCTTAATTTATGGGAGAGAGCTAATACGTAAACCGACTGCGCCCAAACGACGTTAATCATCACCAAATTGACAAAGAATCTTCACCAGTCAACGCGCTGTGCCTGTTCACTGTCCACAAACCACTACCGCAGTGGAATACTAGTTACTAGTTGAGCAAGAGACTTTGTGATGCTGAAAAGCATGAAAAGTGAGAGACTAGCATTGCCAGGAGCTGATCTTTTGCTCTGTCACTAGTAAGTCGTAATGGACGGTCATCCCTCAGCTTAAGACCGGAATAGTTGGAGTTATAAAATATACGAATTTATGCATAACCTTGTTTAAAAAGTTCTCCGTCGGGGTCTCGGAGGGCAAATTATCAGCGCAGTGAAGATTTTCCTGTATGACACCAACCGGCATTGCATTGTTGGTAAATTAAAATGATGTTCAAAAGCCGCAAGTGAAACCTTAGCCCTCACTCTGTCTGTGACATGATGCGGTGAAGCCAATTCCTATTTACTGATAGCGAACAAATCACAGGGATGAAGGCCATGCCGTCACATATATATGACGCCGATGATAAACATGTTGGTTGTTCGCTGTCAACGCAAGTGAAATGAGCAGAGCGTTCTGTACTACAGAAACATTAACCTAAGCCACAGTGGTGGAGAAATATGTGGTGTTTAACACATAGCTTAAAATAAATGGCAGTCGTATAAATGGAAAACACGACTTCATTCGCTTTAGCTTTAGGAATGGGGGGGATCAAGGGTCAATTAATAGGCAAACGAAACTTCATATGCATTCCGAGAAGACGAGAAAATGCCGCTTTCAACAGCCGTGTTAGCAGAAACGCCACCTAACAGACACATTATGGGAGTTAATGGACCCACGTCTGGCTCATTTGGTTAAGGTACTAGAAATTTTCAGCTGCTGTGCCTCAGCTTAGGTGTAGATAACCAAAAACTGTGTATCATCGTCTTTTAAAGAAAGTGTACCGACTTATCACCAACCCATTATTCGCGACACTTAGTGGCCTTCAACCCACTTTACGACACCTAATGTTTCTTCAAATTGCAGCATCATACACAAGTTCATTAAAAAAGAACTAGACTGAAATAAGTTTTTGAAAACAAACTCTTTAATCAGAAGGGGTCTACGAAAAAAGAATCCCTGCTAACGTTGTCAGCCGTCTAGGATGACATGATGGCCAATTTAGCAATTTGAGTGGCTTGTTAAAAGGAGAATTTGCGTCAGGCACTTACAAGCAGGTACAAAACAAAGTAGTTGCCTGTTATTGACGAATTGCTGTAGATGCTGGCGCAAAAGCCCAATAGTGCTGACCCCGATACCGAAATAGACGGTTTAAGCTATTATGCAGGGAATGCTACTAATTTTATATCAGTAGCAGAGGTAGAATTGCTATTGAATGAAGGATACAATAGAGATTTATCGCAGCATATCATAGCAGTAAAATTTTGAAACTGAGTTTTGGTGAATAAAGTACAGATGAGAAATGGTAACGAAATCAGAAGTAAAAAAGGAAACTACTCTGTCAAATAGTCAAACCAAAAACCATCTTTTTTGAAGGTGAAGCTATACTATCACGGAAAACTACAGACATAGATTCTCCTTCAGTTCGTTACAATATCAAACAGTCATGTGAAAAAAATTACATCACCTTTGTGTTGTTTTATTGCTTAAGCTAAGCAATCGACAGAAATGATTGTTCTATTAAGCATTAAGCCATTCAAAATATACTGCAGTTAATCTGATCTAGCTGTCATCTGATTGGGTTTTTCAGACCCGAGGATAGCTAGCTATTGAAGCTTTCCCTCACCTATTTCCCTTGCCTCTGTCCATCCAAATGTACCACCCTTGTCTTCACTCCTCACCCCAACTATTCTTCAAGACCCAATACTTCGGTCCAATCTTGTCAGCATCGTAACCAACCACTAATAAGACGTGATTGGGGACGTTCTCCGAACAAATTGTGTCCTGGTATATGCCTTCCCTGTGAACTGTAATTGGTGGCCGAATAAAGCAATAAAATAAGTTGTCTCACTTATAGAACATTAAACCCGAGGAGCTAGCGTCAATAGCGACAGAAACAAGACCCACTTGGCGATGCTGCCTTTCGGTTGGTCCTCGCTCTTCTAATGGATTATGTGGAACAGTGTCACATTGATAGCCACCTTAAGGCATTCAAATTGGTATTGACCATCCCATTACAATGTTAGAGAAGATAATACTGTCTCAACTGGAGGCAAAGGAAAAAACGACAGTTGATTGGTGCTGGTAAATTTACTTCGTCAAATAACTGGTTTATACGTAAGAAAATGTCAGACCAATGAGCAAAAACAAATGGCAGACTTACGAGTTAGATCTGACTGCACATCTTCCACATGTGATGCTCACAATCAGAGCCATATTTGAGTCGTTCAAGTGTGGCACACCAGCCAAACACCAAATTCAGCCTTAAGCACAACAGTGAGGTTTACGTGACCACCAATGCCTCCAACTGCCATACAAACAGTTTGTGGTGTTTTGGCCTACCCTTTTACTAAATCATAGCGCAATACATGATTTGCGTAAAGGACAATAGAGAGATATGGAATTTCAGGAAGCACCCCTCCGCTCCTTCAGCTGTGCTGAATGAGGAAGATGGCTTAAAGAACTAGGCAAAAAAATCATGGGAAATCTGTAGAATGGGTGAAGCAACTGATTACTTGCAGCTACTTGATGTTCTAAAAAATACCAAGACACCTGCCTAATTGAGGATTTAGTAGCCAAGTCATAAGTCACGCATTGGATAGACCTGCGGCAAGGTGATTGGTTGCAATAGTAGCCAATCAGTGTGCTCCAGAACTTCAAAATTGCGGCACTACAGCCACCTCTCCACCTGACTCAACGTCATCTGGTTGTTTACCGTATTTTCCCACGAAAATAGCAAAAATTATAAACTATCTTGAACCCTCTGATGCTGTAACTTTAAGTTCGTAACCTTGAAAACGATGACTAAAGGTAGACAAAGGAGACGATACTTGTTGTGCAACCCTAATGGTCGCCGGTGTCACGTATTTATGAGGTCCTAATTCCCTTACCCGAATCCGCACGTCACAGGTATGCAATACATGTTCTTTACTGATTTGAGATATAATACCTGCTCAACCGGATTGGTTGAGTGTGGGGCATTATTAGTCTAAGAAAGTTAATTACATAACCCAGCTTCGAGGTGGGACTTGAATAGGTAAAATAAGGATATTTGGCACCATATAGAAGGACAAAATATTTGGCAAATGCTAGTCCTTGATGGTGGACTTCCCCACTGATCGGTGGTTCGACTGTCCCTGTCTCCCAAATACAACAGTGAAGCCGCCCTTGTTCAACAAAAAAATATCAACCAACTTCATGCATCGTTGCAGTGTAGGGGTAATCCCTTTCACCCCCTGCTCCATATTGAATCCGGTAGTGAAGGGCCGTTGCAATCGCGAATGCCATAAAATTTGAGACAGTCAACCAACTATTGATGGGGCTAACTAATAAACGTCCCTATCTTCTTCAACTGACCTTCCATTATTTAATCAGTCGTTTGTACGGGCTTCTGAGGTATAAACAGTGGTAATGGTTACGCACTTGAATGTATTAAATTTGTCATCCACTTCTTTCAAAAACGCTTAGCACAGGTAATTCTATTACGTCTTTAAGCATCCCGTGTAACTCATTTTCATAGAGAGTTGGATAGAGTTGTCGCTCTACTGACTTGTCAGCGCTTCCAAGTTAACCAAAGGTAGTCAGGCCTGGCGTTCACGTCAGACTGGGGCTTCGAAGTCT
>NW_020170388.1:30038-36968 GCF_000524195.1 Echinococcus granulosus | reverse complement strand
GCACCCCTCTGGAGGCACGCAACCGAGACGATGAACCCCGTTATGATCGCTGTGCATAGCCTTGGTCCATCCACCTTCTGCCTCGTTCATCAACATGACGATCCACGGTAGTGGAACCCTCCTGGTGCAGTGCCCGGTGATGGACAAAGTTCCTCGTTAACAAAAGCGTCAAACCAGAACCGACGGACACCCACACCCACTCTTATCTGTAGGAGATTCTGACTGCCGTAGATACGATAGCAGAGAGATTAGCAGGACATTTGATTGAATGGAGTTAAGGCTTTCAGCACGGCCTCATGTCCGTACGACAGAGGCATTCTGTAGTGCGGAGGTTCCGTTTCCAGCTCGCAGCACAGTAGTAATTCCTGGCCTGCTATGCAAACTTGGTGTAAAAACGCGGGGTTCTTGATACTTGAGCAGCATAATGACGTGACCTAACATTAAAACTCGCCACGAGAACGATGAAAGAGAAACATTAGCCAACATTTATCAGCTTAAAGGTTAATGCATACTGAGCACTTTGAGAGTTTACCGCTTTGGGCCAGCATGGAAGCGGACTGTCTTAAGGCGGCTTGATCGAACTGTAAAATCTCACTAGGCAAAACCTTGCAAACTGCAGATCGAACGCTGAGGTAGGTGTACTAAATGGCGAAAGTTCAAGTTGGAAAAAAACGCAAATTTGCCCCAGTAAGTCTCGGTGAAATACAAACGATATATATGCAAATATGTGCTTTTATACATGACAAATTTCAGTACAATTAAAAACGTTCACATGTATGTGCATTGATAAAATGAATATATAAATATAACTACAATAAATTTAAAAATGCTGAAACATCTGAACATGGAAAAGGACATTATTATACATGCATATATAAATACAAAACAAATAAACACGCACAGTCATATGCAAAAGTAAATAAGAAATTTGTGCCTGTCGTAAATACAAACACATGTAAGAAATATGTGTAATACGTTGGTTGTTTGGTTAACGCTTGGTTTTGGTAAGAGGCCACTTCGTGCTTTGACCATCAAGCCCTCGCCAGGTGGGCTGGCCTCCAGATGATGGCATTAACACTGGACTCTTTTGTTTGTTAAATATGTATATATTCTGCCCGAGCTTTACATATCCTGGCATGTACAGAATAGTCCCGGAACGCTCAGCTCAAGTGAACTAAGGAAGACATACGAACTGTCAAACTGACCCTGTCACAAATGTGTGACGCAACCAGCGGACAAATTAAATTATGCCATTGTTTGTTTTCGGCAAATTTGCACTCTTTCTGAATGTGTATCACGGACAGATGGAGGAATCAAAGATGTCTTGAGCCTTCATGGGAAGTTCTACTCCTGTCAGCAATTTTCCTCTTGCTAGTCCCTCGACTTACATTCGCGATGAGTTCTTTGCGTGGATAAATATATAGTGGATAGCAAGAATCTATGTACTGTGAAGTCAAGGCAAATCAAAAGACGCCAGAATGAGGTCATGGGATGTCAGCAGCAAAGGCCTTGCTTAGCCAAGTCTCATTCCTTGAACTCACCGCTTGGAGTCCCGATGTTGTCTGTATTCAAAAGAATAAACTTTATTATATCGTACAAAGTTCTTCAAGAGTCAAGACGAACTATAGAAATGTAACGTTTTTCAGCATTCTACAATCAAGGCAGAAAGAGCCTTAAAATACCCTGCTCGAGTTAAAGTAATGAAATGGAGAAAACTGGAATGAATGAGTGAATGGATATGAAAGGGACCGATGCTAACGAGACTTGTTGCAGGATTCAGAATGAATGAATGGATACAGGATAAATGGAAGGGTGGATGGATGGATGGATCCGGGATGGATGGATCCGGGATGGATGGATGTATGGATGGATGTATGGATGGATGGATGGATCCGGGATGGATCCGGGATGGATGGATGGATGGATCCGGGATGGATACGGAATGGGCGACAAGAGTAATAACGTTTATGGGATGGTTGAACGCACAGTGGATAGATGGATTGATAGTAATTCATAAGTGTATGAAACAGCGGATGTGAATCAGGTGTATAGCACAGAAGTGCGTTTATTTATTAAGAACTAAAAAGGGAAAAATTGTTCATGGCTATAATGGAAGAGTCCTCCACCCATAAATAGTTAAACAAATGGCAGTTCCGAAGGTAGTCAGCTATTTGATAAACTTCGAAGGATTAATGTATGAAAGCTCGTGGATAATACTTCAATGAAAAATCCAAAAGAGAATTGCTCTAGTCAGACAATGATCAGCCAACTCTAATAAACAGTGATGACCTTTAATGATTTGAAATTTACATCCCCCTGTTGCGGGAATTTTCGTTTACAGTTTACTTGACACTGTAGTACACATAATTGACACTTTCATTTCCCTGTCTGTCATTGGCTGGCAGAGGCTATTGTGCGGTGCAAGAACCCATATAAAAGGCATCAGTTCATCACCAAAGGAGATTAAACTTCAACCTGCCAATTGGCACTACAATGGGCTCCTACGAAGATGCCAAAGCTGCTGCAGATTACATCAAGTCGAAGGTGTCACTGACACCACAAATTGGCATCATCTGTGGTTCTGGACTGGGCAAGCTGGCCGAAATTGTCTCCGAACCGGTCATCGTCAAGTACTCCGAGATCAACCACTTCCCCATCAGCACCGTCGTGGGACATGCTGGCAATCTCGTATTCGGTAAACTCGATGGCAAAAGTGTCGTTGTCATGCAGGGTCGATTCCACCTCTTCGAAGGCTACACATTGGGTCAGGTGAGGACTAATTCAGATTGCTCTGATTCCCTCAGGTCACTCTTCCCGTGAGAGTGATGAAACTGCTCGGTGTGGAAACCCTCATTGTCACCAATGCAGCAGGTGGCTTGAATCCCAATTACAATGCAGGTGACTTGATGATCATCAAGGACCACATCAACATGCTCGGAATGACAGGATTGAATCCTCTGGTTGGACCCAATGATGACAGGTAGGGTGGTTCATTCCCTCTAGAATGTGACATTGTATTTGATTAGATTTGGAACGCGATTTCCAGATATGACCAACCTCTACACAAAGGAGTTGCGTGAACTGGCCAAGAGGGTGGGCAAGGAAATGCACATTGAGGATATCTTGCGTGAGGGTGTCTACCTGGCAAAGATGGGACCCACTTACCCAACCACTTCAGAGTCACGATTCGCCAGACTAATCGGTGCTGACGCTGCTGGAATGAGTACTGCGTTCGAGACCACTGCCGCAAAACACGCAGGCATGAAGGTCTTCGCCTTATCGCTCCTCACCGACAAGGCTGGACTTGACGAAAGCACTGAGGTTCCCTGCACCCATGAGGAGGTCCTTCATTCTGCTGCCATGCGTGCCGATGTGATAAAGACGTTTGTAGTGAAAATGATCGAGAGGATGTAAAGCCATCCCTCTTTGTCAATCCGCCATTCCTTCCTTCTTACCCCTTTGTCAAACCAGTGATTAGTCATTGACTCTACTTCCATCGCCACCTTTCCATACCTAATCTTTGTAGCAGTTAATAAATCTTTGCTTCTTCATTTACGCCTTAAAGTGATCATAAACGGAAGGTACGTGGTTGATGATTAGACTACGTTTGGTCCAATCACGGCGCATATTCAATGCGACGCTTTGTTGTTGCTGCTGTTCTCTTGACTAATTAAAGTGTTCGGGCTATTCAGCCTCCTGGGTTTCAGTCACCATAGTCAGCATTCTGCCTTTACTCTTTTTCTCCTTCTTTGTATCATTTGTACACCTTCCATACTTTAATCTGTCTTTTGAACTCAAAAACAAGACTCTCATTCAGATGAAAGAAAACCAATTGCTTCTGCTTAGTTGGTGTGAATGTTCGTGCATATCCACTTGCCATTTCACTACACTACACTACAGCTCCACTGAAGGCGTCCTGGAAAGCAGACTAGTATTTTAATGTCCATGTTAGTATACTTGCAATAAACCACTCGCTGGTGGGGAATGTGCCTTGAGAGGCATCACCCTGATAAACAGGTGTCGAGAAATATGTGCTCACTGGTGTTAGAGGGCATGAAGTCGGCAATTCAAGATTTGATATGTCATTCCATTATGTTGAATCACTAAATGAGTGGAAAAGTGCCTTGCAGTTACATCTGCTATTAGCAACGGTTCTAATTTTCCTTCAGAGTTTTGATAGGTCTGGCGTTTGTCTCTTCAATCTGCGCCCTTGTTTCCATAAGAAGTGTAGACCGGTTCGATTAAGGCAGCCTTCATCGGTAATGTCATAAACAGGGTACAGCAACCAGGATTATCCTTGTTCAGAGCACACTTATTCCTGGTGGGTGGATAACGTCAGTCTGTCAAGAGGTTCATGTCTACTGACCAACTCTGGCCTAGCATTTCGTACATAGCCTCCTTGTCTTTGATACCACCGTCCCCGATGCTCCACTTTTGCCTGGTCTCCGCCAACTGCCACTTCCCATGGTGCAACTTGTACGGAGTTTTGTATTGCAGATGAAACAATTTGTTGTTGAGATGGCAATCATCACATGGAATGCATCTTTACTCCACAGATGTTGGAACTTTTGGTGTTCTCCGACGGGTTAGATCACCTGGTACAGCTGTACTAGGTCCCTTCTTGGTAGCCCTTCGTCAGACCGCGTTTGTCGTATTATCTCCACTTCTCGTATATCGCAGTCGTAAGTGTTCTCACGCGCGATGTTGACAGACTGCCACATTCCTTCTTTCAGTTGCAGTACGTACTCGATTTATGTTCTACTCCTTTTACGACCTCCAAGCTTCTTGAATGATGAACCGTCAGTTAATGTATGGACTGTGGCCCTGCACCCAAGGCGGCAGTATCCAAGGCTTATGTCTCGGTCATTCAGTTGCGCATCCCTTGCGAAAGTCTTCAGGAGTTCGGATAGAGTGCTTTTTCTCCTCTCCACCTGTCCATTGCCTTGAGAATGTCCTGATGTTGTACCTGTCTCGGACATCCCAAAGGTCTTTCATGTTCTGGTAGGAAGAGTCGACTTTCGAAAGCAGTTCCTTCATCGCTCTGCTCCATTAAGTTTGTTCGTGTTAACATTTTTTAGCCATTAAGGCGAACCGAGGTAATGATATCAGCGTCTTGTGTCTTCATGCATTCTGCCACATCAAGCTTCGTCAAGTATTCTACCATAACCGGAGTAATCGAATTCCTACCTTCGTGGTTAAAAGAGCATCCGGGATGTCAAAATCTATTCTTTGCCCTACAAAATCTGTGACCTTTGGAAGCAGCTGCTGCTACAAGTAATGCAGTTTGGGTAAAAATCAAGCACGTCTTAGACGAATGTAGACTCCCAGCATCTTTTTGCCCACGTGGCCCAGTTACACATGCAACTCTTGGAGAATTGTTTGTGCCAAGTAGCCGACGACAACTGGGTAACTAGGAGATCCAGCACCTTCTTGATAGAATGACACCTTATCCTCTAAAAAGAGTTTTGACTATCCTGTCATTTCCGTCCAGGTGTGTTGCTCGACGAGGTTACCTCCTTCATCATGGGTTTGTGAAGGTATGTAACGAGCCTCTCGCGTACCAGAGCCGTGTCGGGAGCAGCATTTGGCTTATTCCCCGAACAATGCTTGGTAGTGGACTCGCTCGAGAATATGACATTCACTGCAATACAAAACCACCCATTTCTGCTGTGACTGGCCCACGGGATAGGGTGTCCGCATTACTAGATGTATTCCCCTTCATGCTTAACTTCTTCCTTGTTTTCAGTCAGGTCAGTGCCCAATGATCTTCCTTGATATTAGGTAATGCCAGAAATGTCTAAACACTGTATAAATAGCAAGAAGTCCATGTTGTTACACTTTTCGTTTCATTATTGTAGAGACTGGTACACCAACTCATTGTCGCTGAAGTGTTTCCTTCCTTCTATGTCTCACGGCTACATCACTAGTGTCAGTATACAATGGAGGTGATGAGGCGCTTTGTTCAAATTTCAGTAATGCCAGAATCGGTGGGGACCTGAGCATTCATTTCACTTCTTCCAACGCTTCATCATGCTATATCCCCCACCTGAAATTCTTTTTCACTTGCTTTCCCCTCAGTTTATGAAGGGCGTTTGCAATCTTAGCAAGACCACTGACAAAACGCCTGTAGTAACCTGCCAAACCAAGGGCACAACGAGGCTGCGTCCAGTTGATTGGCTTTGGCCGGATTCTCGCTTACTTCCTACGGTCTACAGTAAGTGCTATCTCTATTGATGTGGCAGTGTGTCCCAAGAAGTTCACCCAAAAGTGCAGAAATCGGCATTTCTTTGGGTTGAGTTAGAGTCAGGTTCGTGTCTCGAAGACGATACAACAATGACAGCGGATTCGCAGCATTATGCTCCCAAAAGTCATTTAGAAATATTGTACAACATTTTGGGAATAATCCACATAGAGTGTTTGGCATAAGATATTGGAAAGTAGCTGTCTTCTCCTTTTCCGTTTCTGTTGCTTCTATCTGCCAGCATTGTCATTTTAAGTCTGGCGAATCATTCATGTAAAATAGGGAAAAAAATTCTTCTTCATCACTGAGTTCGGCTTCCTGAAGACTTTCGTCCTTCCCCTTAAAGAGAGCAAATGGCGAGGCTCAAAGTGACTTTGATGGTTTTATGACCTTAAAACTGATTATTTCCTTGATCAGACACTTTGCTACCTTCAGTAGAGCTGGTGGTATGTGTCTGGGTGGCTGTCAGGTATGTCCAGTCTCGCCATTGTCTACCCCCTGTTCCACCGTGTATGTTCCTCCTAGCTTAACACCTTGACATTAGAAAATACTCGCGTGCTCAACTAGTGGCTCCCGAAATTCGTTCCTCCCATTGCCAGTGACGTAGTTTAGCTGCTTGCAGAGGTTGTCAAGGCTGTCCACGGGCATAGCTGCACCTCCAAATTGAGCATTGCGAATAGTCAACGTAT
>NW_020170388.1:17986-29938 GCF_000524195.1 Echinococcus granulosus | reverse complement strand
TGCACTCGGAATGAGTACCGCCTACGAGACCGTTGTTGCGAAACATGCTGACCTTAAAGTCTTTGCCATTTCACTCATCGCTGACATAGCTGTGCTTGACGAAGATACTGAGGTCCCTATTACCCATGAAGAGGTCCTCCGTACCGCTGGCAAGCGTGCCGAGGTGATGAAGGCGTTAGTGATGAAAATGCTGGAAAGGATGTAACGACAGCTACTTCCGGTACATTCTTTCCTATCCCTTTATCAAACCATTGATCAGCTATAGGCTTTAATTTTGCTTCAAGTTGTCCGTACCTTATATTTGCCTCTTCTAAAATGCACCTCAAAGAAGCCATAAACTGACGCCATCCTTGGTCAATTTGCGACGCAGCGTAAAGCGCTGCCCTCCATTGGCATGCAGTTCTTCTACCACTGAATAGACTCTTCAGCCCCTTGGCGTTCACTCACCATCATTTAATGTCCAGCCTCCAGCCTACCACTCCTTCTGAGCGTTCGTAATAAACCTTCCACACTGCCTTATAGCAAGTTGTTTTAATAAATCTTCTATGCATCTGTGCAAAGATGTTATTTTCAACTGCGATGGTCTCCACGATAGGCATTAGAAGACAGGTTATCCAAACGGCAGCTGCAGGGTGTTTACAACTGTTATAATTTGTCTACTGAACTTGCAAATAAGGTTTCAATGCACATGAAAATAAACCACTCGTGAATGTTTGCACATCCTTGCATGCGAGTTCACTCCACTATGTCTGAGAGCCACTTTGAACCGAATAAATATCTACATGCACCGTTTGGCCCTCCTGTAGTTGAGGCGCCCATGTGATGAAGTAATCGTCAACAGGAAATGTGTCTCGGGAGGTTCCACCCATGGCAAACAAGACTTGTGCAATATGCAATACCTGGTCTTCAAGGGCATTATGCAGGTTTAGCATGCCATCCAATTTGATAGGAGAAAAGGAATTTTCTTTTCTTGCCTAATAAAAGCAGCGCTTTTATTTCACCCTCCACTTCACAAGTGGAGTTGTCATTTGAAATCGGTATTAAGCTCTCCAGGAGAATTTTGGAACTTGTCACAGATCTTATGCCAACAATAACCAGTAGCTCCCGAAGTACCATTCTCTCTTTCTTGGTTACACGAGTAAGCTGCGCCTTGAGGTCGTCCAGGCTTTTGACAGGTACAGATGCAACTTCAAATGGAGCATTGCGAGAATCATCGACACCCCCCTTCTGTAGTGTAGGGACTACCGTGGTCTCGATGTCTCGGTGGGTGGAGAAGGTGCCTTCCCCAATACTAACGAAGAACAGAAACCCCAAAAATTACATCCCAAGACAGAGCTGGACATACGGTAAGGGGAAAAACAAACTGACCATCATATTCCAACCATTTAATGGTATTACCGGAGTGAAGTGATGGGAGGATATTTTGAACTCCGGGGAAACACTCCCCTTTCTGAAATGTTTCTCGATGTACACTCTCGTCTGTTTCACCTCATTTTCAGTCATTACGGTGAAGTTAAGGCATGTCAAGGCACACACGGATGGGGCAAACTCATGACGTTCCTTTCAAATTCTATTCCTTAAATGTATGTGGTCACACAAAAAAACAGCAGCACATGACACAAATCACTTCTAAAGCCATGACGGCCTTAAAATATTAGAAATTTAGCAGTATTTTATGAATTGAAGGATAAGCGGAACGATGTACACCACAATGCTTGAGATGAGGTCATGAGAGTAGCCGCTCGAGACGAAGCAACTACGACACTTCAGATCGGAAAAAACAGATTGACTCCCCCGTAAGACAGATTACTCATGCAAATCCCGTTAGGTAATTCTCAAATCTGTCCGCCCTCCATGGAAGCTAGCCACAATATTTATATAACTATGTCTTATCCCTTGCACCTCCTAACTAAGGACTGCAAAATGATCATCAACCACATATTTATAAGTGTGAAACACACCGTTAGACCCACCCCCAAGTTGTCATGCCCCTTTCACGTCACTTGAGCTCCGAAATTTGGTACTTCTCCATTCCTAATTCAGTTGCAGGACCACCATTAACCAGTTGTTTAATGCGACTACAGTTTCGTTGTTGATGACAGTCTATTCAGTCTCGTGTGAGGTTCGCAAATCACATGATTTCCTCTGTTTGTGAAGAGACTAACCACGCCTTCCAAATGCATAAACACAGACATTTCTGGCGCATAGCGAGTGAATGACTTTAACTGCACCTCAGAGATAGGCAAATTAGTGCACAAGGGTACCTTTATCACAATCAACACGATGAATAATAGATGCGTCTTGGCCTAAAATAAGTAGAGCTAGTTAAACATCGTAACGTCGATGCACTTCGAGGTCACAGAGCTGCTAGAACACGAGTGAGCAGCGTTGCCATCGTCTCACCACGCTGTAGGCCTATCTCAAGCACTTCCTCGTGACTCGCCTTCTGCTCGTGGCCAAGTTCAAAGGACTCGCGGTTGGCAACAAGGGCGAGAGCAAGCACACGCATTCCCGCGTGGTGTGCCACAATGGTCTCCGCTGTGGTGCTCATGCCTGCTACGTCGGCGCCCAGCATTTGCAGCAGTCGCGCCTCCGCCGGTGTGTCATAGGTGGGACCACAGCAACACACATACACACCCTCATGCATCAGCTTCCCAATTCCCATCTGTTCTGCCACGCGCAGGGTCAGCGAGCGCAGCTCCTTCGAGTAAATATCCGACAGAGCGGGAAATCGAGGACCAAATCTACGTTTTTCAGGGATAATTAGAGGATAAGTCACAAATTCAGTACTTAAATATGTGGCAGTAGAGTTGTTGAACTAAGAGTGGTATACAAATCAAGAAAGCTTGCTTGAAACCTTCGGTTTGGGATGCAGAGCTAAGAAATGTTAAGATTGCTTTTAAAATATTTCAATGGATAGGACGAGTTTGCATTACCGAGCCCAGAACTAGATTACTTGACTTTGGTTGGATAGATGGATGAAATTAGGAGAGGTGGAAGTAAATATTCTTGAAATACGAAGGATTATTAAATAAGCTTTCACAAGTCCCAAATGACCTAATTTTGTGACTTCTCCGATCCCCATTACGTTGTCTTTCACGAATTCTTTCTCTCAAACCACCCAAGTTTACAACATTGACCCTAAATGCTGATAGGACGGTTCGTGCGTTTCTCCCTAACTTAATGATTGTTGCTAACGCAGCTTAGACCCAAATCTCCAATAAAATGCATTTGTCAACTAAGTTCATTTAGAGCGTCTTTTGCTCACTAAATCGTGACAGAAAATTGAAGTGTTCCTGAATGTAACTACGAGCATTGCATCACTGCCTCATTCCTGCATAAAATGTGAATTAATTTGGGACTTCTATGCATTAAAATAATAGTCATTGGGCAAATAAAAATTTTGGATCTACAGCGTTAGTGGCATCTAGTGAAACTGTAAATTAAAATAAAGGAAAAAATTAAGCCCCACTTAGAGGCTGCCTCGGTAATTAGTGACCGTACATTAGAATAAAGCCAAGTTTACTCGGCAAGGGTCAAACACACTCACCTTTCATCATTAAGGCCCGTCAGTGGGCTAATTCCAGCTAATGCAGGAATACTGATGTGGTCCTTCAATACCATGATGTCTCCAACATCGTAGTTAGGATGCAGACCGCCTGTTGCACTAATTACGAAGAGGTACTCGCATCCCATTAGACGCATCACTCTCACCGGCAGTGTGATCTACACAAGTGAAGAAAAGTAGCATTTGCATCTAGTTAGGAAAGTATCCAAAAGAAAGTGGTAAGATAGGAAGTTGAATAAATGCTCAAATGGGTGGAGAAATTGACGGAAGAATGAGAGATGAGTAATGCGTTGACAGAGAGAAAAGTTTGGAAAGAATATATAAATCGGAAAAGACTCCAATGGAATGAGTGTAGAATTAGTTGAATGAGTACTAAGATAAGCAGACACTTGAAAGCTTTGAAAAATAGGCAGAAGAATGCAGAGACGCACAGATGCATGAAATAGTGATGGTTTGATCCCAGAAAAGCCCTAAACAACGTACACAACGTGATATATGGATGGGTGGATGAATAAGAGAGGTGAATGGATGGCATACCTGCTGTTGTGTATATCCCTCGTAGGCGTGGAATCGACCCTGCATCACCATCACGTTCTTTCCACTTAGTGTACCAAACACCAGATTTCCTTTGTGTCCCTGCACTGAAGACGAATAAAAGTATGAAGGAGAGGAATGAAGACGTTAAAATTGGAAGATGTGGAAATAGCCTGCCTACCAGTGGCATGTGGGAATCCAGGAATTTCCTTGTAGGGAATGATTACTGGCTTAGAGATGCGGTTGGCTAATTGGCCTAGTCCTGAGCCACAAATGATGCCCACCAAGGGAGTGATACTAATCCTCTCCCGAAGGAACTCGCAAATGGCATTTGCTTCTTCGTAAGTGGCCATGGTGTGAAAAGATGGGTGGAGTGAGCGTGGATGTTGTGTATCTATCGCGCTTGTATGACAACGGTGTATTTATAAACGTCGGTGTGAACAAAAGACAATTAATTTTCCGTGGTACTCGAGTTCATCTCTTCGCACTCAATCATACGGGCCGAAAAACAGTGCGCTGTTTAGTTAAACATTGTTGTTGGCTCCATTCACCGGTGATCAAACTGGAATTTTTCAGTTGCATTAGCACTAGCAGACAAGTTGGCATTAATCACCTATAGACTAAACAAACCACTCTATCGACATTATTGCATCCTTGCTACAAAACTCAACGCTGAATTCCCTAACAGCGACCACCAACTCCTTTAGAAGCTTCTTTCGAAGAAACTCATCCATTAATTGCATCAACTAACTAATCAGCCAGGCTAATATACATACTATGACCCAAACAACCCTACAAATGGGATGAAGCGTTAGTTGCGAGTGACTTCTTTATTTACCACCAAAAACGCCTCCATCATGGCCGTAAACATCTCATGTCTTGTCATTTATGCTTCTAGTTCTGCTTTATGAAAGGGATTTTAATTGATCGGAGACCTTGGGTTTACTAAATAATATAGACGTCTAAGCCCCTTCATTTTTATCTGGCAATCGTGGCAAATTTGTGTGTGGAATTAGTTACTTGCTTAGCGGATAAATCTAGGGAGTAAAGTTGATGTACAAAAATTTGACTACAAGACTGAGCCATCTTAGGGTTCCATGCTTCATTTGTTATCGGTTATGAAATGCTGATGTCTGTCACCGGCAATGATGCTAACCGGGCAATCTCCAGTCTTTCAGTTATTAATTGCTGATTAAAGGCGTAAAGCCGTCCTGATATCCAGAATGCAAAAAATTTAAAAGTTGCACCTTCTTTATGTTTCATTTTTGTGCCCATCTTTTTAACATAAATATTCGACTTCTGCTCTATTTCGTGGCAATCAGGAGCTCCACGCACTAGCCGAATCTTTACAGGTGTGGTCAATGGGGCCATAATGGGGTTGTCGCTTACAGGCGTTCATACAGCCTACACTTACACCATATTAATCAAGCATCTTACATCCCATCACCACACTTTCGGTGCCTGATTTTGCCTGGAAAATGATGGATATGTGTAGATGTTACATGAGAACCTTTATGTAATACGATAGTGGTTTATCCCTCGGTTCTGGTGAGGCGCCACTTTTGTACTTCGAATTAGCCCTCTTGTACCTCGCTGGGTGGGCTGGCCTTTTGGGCCATGCCAATAGCCCAGACACCTTCTCCGTGCTGAATATATATTCTGCCCGAGTATTTTGTCTTCTCTCCTCTTCAGGGAGTCTCGGGACGCTACATTTATCTATCGACAAAAGTTACGGCATGAAGGCACTACAACTGCTGTCTGCTATTCTAATAAATGGTTACTGCACAGACACACACCAGTTATTGCGCTTGCTACCTGAAGAAGCATTGCCAGTTTAGCATCTCGCCTTACGTGCACTTCCAGTTTAAAAGAGGCAATTTAATATGCATCCGCTCACACATCTGTAATGAAGTCACATAATTTTAGCACCTCGGGTCTTTCCTGAAGGTGGAAGAAGTCATAGAAGTATGGCGGAAGACGTATTTTTGGCGTACAGGAGATCTACGGCTGTTGCCATGTCCTTCAGGGCATACCGGCCAGCGGACGTACAATTGTCTAATCAAAATATAGAGTTAAGCAAGCAATCAAAGCATCGTGTATAATTTTAAACCTAGTTTAGGGCTTACAATGACTGCATTGGTGGGATAACTCCAAAACCTTTCATCTATGTCTTCGATTAGGACAGCTTTCTTTAGTGACTCAAAGATACTCTCCGCCCCAAGTTAATTGGTTGGTCTATATGCGGTGAGGGAGATGAAAGGAAGGGATTTTTTATGAGACACCGGATTTGTAGAGGTTTAAAATGGACGATACTTGGCTGAGTGAGGCAGATTGGCCTACAAGTAAACAGGAAAGTAGGAGAAAATAGCACCGTCTTAAGGTCTGATCTAGTATCTCTTTTAGAAGGAGAAGAAAATTTTGGCCTTGGCAATTTTCAAGCAGGAGATGGCTTAATCGCACTTATCCGAAGTGAAGGATTGTGTTAGAATATTTTTCTCTTAGGCTTCTAAGATAGCCTTTTTAGAATTTTTGAGATGCTCTACTAATATCAGAATCTAAGATCTGCTTGACTCACCACAGGATGTTTGCTTCTTGTTGTCAAAGTCACTTCATCTTAATGCCAAGTGGTGATTTGCAATATCTAAGTGATTCGTTATAAACAAGGAGAAGAATATGAAAAATGATTACATTAGTTACAACATCCCCAGACCCTTTAAATCTCACATAATTTGGCTTCTAACCCACACCTTAGAGCCCCGAGCATACTGTCCGTGTCCATGAAGAGACTAACCCTTCCGAAGAACGAATTAACCATGTTTGGATGGGAAGGTTAAAGGGTCATATGTATGAGAAAGACACTGCAGTTTCATATTATGACATTATTAGCCATTTGAGACTTCTTATTGTAGGCAGTTCCATTCGCTTACGAAGAGGCCTTCGTTACAAAGTGCCCTTTTCATGTAGGCCTCTATCATGCTGAGGGTGAATAAATTCAGTACTCTCCTCCCTTAGATTCACCTCTTTGCGGTATAATTATAAACTACAGTGATAAAACATTGACCGGAAGCAGTTTCGTTAGCAAGAAAGCTGACAAAACCAACCAAATTAACCAATCAGGATGAAGCGAATTTGGACAAGACAATAAATTTTGCTGCATTTTAGACGCCTAGACACAACATCAGAGAGCATTTAAACACGAATAAATACACAATGGACAAATGCACTGCATTCAACAATGACTTCCTATGAAGAAGCAAATGCCATTTGCGAGTTCCTTCGAGAGAGGATCAGCATTACTCCCTTGGTGGGCATCATTTGTGGCTCAGGACTAGGCCAATTAGCCAACCGCATCTCTAAGCCAGTAATCATTCCCTACAAGGAAATTCCTGGATTCCCACATGCCACCGGTAGGCAGGCTACTGTCACCTCTACCAACTAATGTATTTCTACGTCCTCCTCTCCTTTTTTGCCCGCTTTTCCGTCTTTTTTCTTCTTATTCTTCAGTGAAGGGACATAAGGGAAATCTGGTGTTTGGTATACTGGGTGGGAAGAACGTGATGGTGATGCAGGGTCGATTCCACGCCTACGAGGGATATACACAACAGCAGGTATGCCATCCATTCACCCTTCCCATCAGTCCATCAATCTCGTCCTTCCAAATTCCCTTTTAGGTTCTTGTCTTTTTCTGGAATTTATGTGTCACTATTCTATTGCCAATGCACTCTTTTACCTCTCTGCCCAACTATTTCTTTCCCCCGATTACCTCGACTACTCTACCCGATTAAATTGTAACTGATCCCACCCTCTCCTTGTAGATCACACTGCCGGTGAGGGTGATGCGTTTGATGGGATGTGCGTACCTTTTTGCTACCAACGCGGCGGGCAGTTTGCATCAGAACTACGATATAGGAGATATTATGGTGGTGAAGGATCACATCAGCATGCCGGCATTGGCTGGAATCAATCCACTCACGGGTCCCAATGATGAGAGGTGAGGGAGTTGTGTAGCACTACCACGTGCGATTAGGGCTGCTTTTATCCTCCTTAATGAAGGCAATTCGTTTTTCCAAATTTACGTCCTCTTGCCAACTGATGACTGCTTTTACCAGCTGTTTCAATAAGTTTTCACTTCCACCTCCTTTAATTTGTCTTTTAAATAGGAACCCAACCGTAGTGCCTCACTTTACTCCACCCAAACACTCAAAATTGGTTAATTCTTTGAATTCTAAAGAGGAAGTTTTTGTGAAATTGGATGAGAACAATTGAAATAGTTCTTCTTGACTTCATGTGGTCAACTTTATGTTCCATCTGATTCTGTCTATTCAAATAGGTATTGTAGAGCCATCTGCCTTGTAGCAATCCTTTCCAAATTCGCACATTTCGTATTCTTCAGTCGAGCTGTATGCCCCGACGCTTGATTTCCCTTTTGATCTTAAACAGGTTTGGTCCTCGATTCCTAGCACTCTCGGATGTCTATGTAAAGGAGCTACGCGACCTGACCCTGCAGGTGGCAGAGGAGATGGGGATTGGCAAGCTAATGCATGAGGGTGTGTATATGTGTTGTTGTGGTCCCACCTATGACACTCCAGCAGAGGCGAGGGCTCTGCGCCTGCTGGGTGCTGATGTTTTGGGAATGAGCACCACAGCAGAGACCACCGTGGCACACCATGCAGGAATGCGTGTGCTCGCTCTCTCCCTCGTCACCAATCGCGACATCTTGGACATCGATCAAGGGGAGAAGACGAGCCACGAGGAGGTTCTCTGCACGGCTCTTTACCGAGGTGACACGATAGCCACTTTGCTCACACATGTTCTGGTGGCTTTGTAAATGCATTTTCCACTAAAGCGTCATTAAGGGGCGTCATCATTTGATTCTGGGATGAGTGATAAGTAGGAGGAGGGTTATGCAAGGAAATCTACACAGTAATTATGGTTTTCTCCTTTTGGGCATTGCAATTTCTCACAAAGTTAACAACCAGCTAGACGGGAGGATACATTTTCCAAAAGAGATGGCGAAATTATAACAAAACTGCCTCCAAAGAAGTTTAACTTGCTTTCCAAGTGAAGGGGGCTTCACAAACCCATTACGGCTCAGTGCAAGCAGTTGAAAAAGAATGCAACCTGGGTATTCGGCGCTAATCAAGTAAGGTCGATTGAAGTCGACGATGCTTGTGATGGCTACCTTTGAGGGGACTAAGACAGTGTTTTGCTACCATGGAAGTTTCATTGAGACAAAGGAGACAAAATGAAGCTTAATAAAGTTGTACTTTAATGTACTAAAATGTGCTTTAGACCTTCAAATACTTTTGGATAATATGTTTAAACTCACTGAAGTGGCTAGATCAACTCTCTTAAGTGATAAGTAGGCAGTAAAGGCTAGGACAACAACAGCAAGCCAATTTTTTTGACCATAACCATGGCAACATGAGGGAAAACACGAAGGGGGCGGGTGTACAATAGATAAGGGGAAGCTGTAAATGCAATGGCCCCGAGACTTTTCCCACAATGAAGGAAGTTATCAAACTGGAACAGATTATGCACAGCCAACACTGCTAAGATCACTACATGCCACCCAACGGAAGTAGAAAGGCGGAGCCCTAAGCGCCCATTAAACCAAGACGAAGAGTTAAACAAACAATCATAGCATTACATAAACACTACACCGTCTTCTTAAGCCGAAGGCTAATCCATAAGGCAAAAACCTAGACTAAATAATGTTTGTTTTTTTTGCCAAAGTTGGCATCTTAAAACTACCCTGAGCCCAAAAGTGAGAGTGGAAAATACTAATTTGAATTCAGTACTGAGAGCGTCTTAAGACCTACTTTCACATAAAATAGTAAATTCTCTGTAAAATCAAAATTAAGTTGTATTTTTTTCAGTTAACTGAGCCGTGTTTGTTCAACCACATCAAAGGTGCATAAGGTCACAGGAATAAGCCCATTTCCCCCCCCCCCTCCCATGGGCACCGCCAATTGACTAGCGAAGTCATGTTGGAACGCCCATTTACCTGCAATCACCTTCTGAGTGTCACTGAATAACTACAAACCATTTACTGATTAACTAAACAGTAAATACAAAAGTTGCTGACTGGTTTGTACGGCCTTGATGGTGACGCCTTTGCACCGACTAGTAGCAAACAACTCTGTAGAATAGCGGACGATTTAATCACCCAGAAACTTCTCAGTTGGTTTGCGTATTCTTCCTCCAGGTTATGAAGGTGGGACCTATGTTCTGGGAGATGATGGAGTAATCTACGGGTGTAAGGTCAAACTAAAGCCCTGGTCATTTTTGCCCCGATAAAAGTTCACATCACTTAATTAAAGCACTACTCAAATCCGCACTTCAGTAGCACTTTAAGATTTTGTTTAACAAATGTTCGAGAAAATGAAATCCGGTTTTTGCTTTGTACAAATGTTTGTGCTGTCGAGTAAAGTAATGATAGGTGAGATGTGTGGAGGGCTTACTGTTGTGCAAGTTGCACAAATTATGCCTGCTTGAGTGCTGGGTAAATTTGATGGCACTCATTTCCACCGACCGGGCTCGGACACTGCATGGTCCGAGACGCACATTTTAAAGCCCACACTTTTCGCTTCCATTCGACAGCACGGTCTTTGGGCTCGTATAAATAAACTATGCGGAAAAAACTTTGGAAGACAACTTAGTTGTGAGGATGTACTTTAGGCGCGAAGGTAGTCGTGATGCTACTAATAGGCACATCGACATTAAAGAGTTGGTTTAATTTCAACATTTTAGGCAAATGTGTTACCTCTCAGAGTGCAGGATTTCCATGATGCAAAGTTGCTGACAGGTTTTAATAAGCACTTAATCTTATTGACACCATAAGTGTTTTCGTGAGACTTAGGTTTCCAAAATGGGCGAAGTAAAAAAATCATAACAGTTGCCGGATTTTACTGAAGCGTTTCCTTAAACAATAGCCTCTTCTGGTAAGTTGTTGTAATTTGTATATCAATTTGAACGCAATACCCTCAGGTATGTGCCCCTGCGATTTTTACCAAAAAAGAAACAAGTTCAGAGAATTATTGAAAATGGTATTGGGTGTTTAAAATAGTAGATATAAACATTTTATGCTCAATATCGAGCACTTCTTTTGAGCGCTTATCAGTGCAACCCCACAATTTACCTTTTTATCCTACAAAATGCTTGGTATTAAAAGTTAATATACTAAAGGTTTTTTCTCATTTATGGCTGTTGCAGGACCCCTACCGTCAGTTTCATAATTAGAAACGTGTTTATCGCATTAAAGAGCAGTGATGGCACCATCAAAAGCAATCGCTGCTTAAATTGTATCACATACGGGTAAGGAGTAAAGTCATTAGGCGTTAACAGACTTATTGAGTAAAATACACTAGCGTATTAGAACCGTACGCTATTAAAAAATACCCAAATATTGCCAGTTTTCATAAACTCAGTTGCGTAATTTCCCTTCAGCAACCAATTTTCACTCCCGCTTGACCTTATGAGGTATCCACTAGTGCTTAAAGATAGTAAATTTGCCATCAGAATTCGGGGAATTCCTGCTTCCCGCTCGTTTTACACTTCCGGACCGAACCGTGATTACAAACTATCTGTAGCCCACGTTTTTACCGTTATTTGGCAAAACACTTTTATCCATACATATTACCCCTTTGCTCGACGAGAGGACCCCTGACTGCGAACATGGTTTCCCAATCACTTCATGTTGATGATCACAAGTATCCTCCCACACAACTGCCCTATTGCAACCACTAAAGAGAACTAGAGCACCACAAGAGTACCGACGACATAGCTTAAATTCTATGCAATCAAAAGGGCAAAAGTGGTCCTTTTTTATCGACCAGCTCAAGAAGCGC
>NW_020170388.1:7529-17886 GCF_000524195.1 Echinococcus granulosus | reverse complement strand
GTCATAGGTATGCAATACATGTTCTTTACTGATTTGAGATATATAATACCTGCTCAACCGGATTGGTTGAGTGTGGGGCATTATTAGTCTAAGAAAGTTAATTACATAACCCAGCTTCGAGGTGGGACTTGAATAGGTAAAATAAGGATATTTGGCACCATATAGAAGGACAAAATATTTGGCAAATGCTAGTCCTTGATGGTGGCACGCAACCGAGACGATGAACCCCGTTATGATCGCTGTGCATAGCCTTGGTCCATCCAGCTTCTGCCTCGTTCATCGACATGACGATCCACGGTAGTGGAACCCTCCTGGCGCAGTGCCCGGTGATGGACAAAGTTCCTCGTTAACAAAAGCGTCAAACCAGAACCGACGGACACCCACACCCACTCTTATCTGTAGGAGATTCTGACTGCCGTAGATACGATAGCAGAGAGATTAGCAGGACATTTGATTGAATGGAGTTAAGGCTTTCAGCACGACCTCATGTCCGTACGACAGAGGCATTCTGTAGTGCGGAGGTTCCGTTTCCAGCTCGCAGCACAGTAGTAATTCCTGGCCTGCTATGCAAACTTGGTGTAAAAACGCGGGGTTCTTGATACTTGAGCAGCATAATGACGTGACCTAACATTAAAACTCGCCACGAGAACGATGAAAGAGAAACATTAGCCAACATTTATCAGCTTAAAGGTTAATGCATACTGAGCACTTTGAGAGTCTACCACTTTGGATTAGCTCCGAAAGTTCAATCCTGAAAAGCATAAACAAATGCCCTGCAGTAGAATTATAAGACGATTGAGTTTGGGTGGTTGTAAACAAAAAATACTGCCTTGTATTCGATGGGGATTATGCACAAGTGTTGCAAGCCGATTAATTCAGATTATTTTTGCGGGGAATAAATCAGTAGGGAAACAATTAAAAAAGTATGCAGCAATTAGACGGCCTAAATTCATCACGAGAATGAAAATACCTTAACACAATTTTTATAAGTGGATGACAGGGAAGGTGATTTGAGGAACTAGTTGATTACTACCTCCTGCATGTCTACTTTCATCGGTTATAAGTAGCAGTTATGGTTGCGACATCGAATGAATGCAATTACATACTTCTTTAAGAAACGGTTATTCCAATTAATTCAGTTACAAGCATCCCGTGCAAGTCATGCTCACAGCGAAACGACTAAAGTGGGTGCTCTGTTGACTCGTTAACGCTCCCAAGTTAACCGAAGGTAACGAAAACAAACGTTCATGTCACACCGGAGCTTCGAAGTTGACACCGCCATGGAGGCACACTAAAGTGGCGATAATCTCCGTGATAAGTGGTGCGCATGTCGTTGACCACTCCAGTCCAAACACCGTCCATTGAAGTGGCGACCCACAGTGGCAGTGTTCTAATGTAGCGTCTGGCGTCGAAAAAAGTTCCTCGTGAACAAAAACGTCGAACCAGAACCGGAGGACAGTCGCATCCACTCTTATCTGTGGAACACTGACCGCTGTAGATACGGTGATGTAAAGGTTAGCACGGACTTTGGTTAATTGGCGTCGAGGCTTCAAACACGGTCGCACGTCTGCACGACAGTGACGATCCCGAGCGCGACACAGCACACAACACAACAGTAGTTCTTGATCCGTTGGTAAAACGTGTTGTGGGACACCTGATCGTGGATGCTTGATCAGCGCAACGACATGCGGTCGCACCAAAACCGCTTTGAGAACGGGGAGCCCAACCACTGACAAACACTTGCTCATGCACGCTAAGCACCTTGATGGTCTGCCACTTTTGACCAACATGGGGGGGAGGGCGTTCCAAGGGTAGTTTGGCCGCACTGGCACACGAGTCCTGCCCTTACCTCACGAACCAAGTTCCCCACTCTCGGCGCTCAGGCTGCAGGTTAACATCAGAGTCACATTGAAGCAACTATTACGAATTAAGGCGATTGGTAGATGGAATGCGAGCGCGTCTAGGAGGGGATACAACAATTAAAAACGCAACCGAGACCCTCAAAACGCGCAACGGGGTACGGACCATTCCCCTAACGATGCAACTCATTCATACGCCATTCATTCCGGCTTCGCGATTTACTTCACAGCATAACGAAATCATGACAGGAAGATTTCAGAAATTCCATTTGACACGCATACACACGCTCCCACTCAACAGCCACAGAAAACACTAAAACGAATGATAAGCAGCTTTTGGATTTGTTCCGCAATGTCTAAATACTGATAAACAGTGACGGCTCAGTAAACCTTACTTGTCAAATGATGAAACGACCATTAAAAGTGATCTCTTGAGTAGTAACATTTAAGAGGTATCAACTTGGCAAAATTATTTTAAAAGGTAAATGGCAGCCAAAGGAAGTACATAAAAACTCGATTTTAAATTTGTTTTGCATTGATAATTTTTTTGATCTCTCTCACGACCTCGTTGCTGAGATGTGCGAACGGGTTGGCAACTGGAGATCCGGATGACGTATACAAAATGGAGTCCTAGAAGCAAAAAAAAGAGTAAATGAGGGTACTCCCAATTGCGATGACTCCTTAGTGCAAATGGAACTCATCTAGGAGCCATGAAAGCTAGTGACAAGGGGTATCACGAAATTCGTCACCACTGAATCGACAAAAAAAGTGCCGAAAAATTAAGCCAATTTCCTTCCAAAAGACGCATATCTTTTTGTGGGGTGCATTTCCAGCCATGCTAGGCCGCAACACCGTCTGGTCGGCCCAACTAAACCTTAGTGTGCATCGCCAAATACAGGATCTCGCGCACGAACTGGGAACCAGCAGCATAAATAGGCGTTTTCAAAAGGCCTTGCCTTTTGCATTTGAAGCGATTCTAAATACCAACCCTCAGGTCGGCATCTTAAATTTTGCTATTGTCTCAATTTTCCATAAATTATTTGTATAACAATGCAATCGCAGGCCCAAAAAGCATTCGGATGGTGACATCCGCAGAGATGAATCGAAATCTGGGGGTAGTATGTGGGGGGAAGAAATGTTCGAACAGAGGATGCCACCTTGACTATCCACGATTCGCAGACAGCCGTATTGCAGTAGGTAGGAATTACTTACTCTCTGCACCATTCCCAAGGCAAAGATTCTTGCTCATCTTGGGTTTGAGTAAATCTTCATCAAAGTTGATAAAAGGTAACTCTGCCACTATTCTGTGGTGAGCGTCAGGCTCTTACGCTTAAAGGAGTAACAACATGCCAAAACAATCAGGCTTTCTTTTGCGGAATCAGGACAAACACAAGGGCGGAAACTAAAGCAAATCATTTAGGCTCCTGCAATGAAGCACAAAGGAACCGAGACAGACATTACAGGGTGGGGAAAACGCAAATTAAAATAGAAGCAAACTTTGTTCCATTTACCACAGAAAAGGAATAATCTAACTAGCTGCCTCAACCGCTCATCGATAAGACTAACTCTTGGACCTAAAATGGTGGTTTGAATACCTAAAAACAAACCTTTCTCTAATCCAAAAAAAACGATTAAAACAGACTAGAGGACCTACTCTATCAAAAACGCTAGTAGTAGGCGATTTTTGGGGAATAGGCGATTGGTAGAGGAAGGCCGAGGAGAGCTGGAGTGTGGCGGATGCGCCGGCGGTCGCAGCGGCACGACGTAGACGGCCTTGTCGCGTTCCCGCAGTGGCCGTGCTGCGCTCTACCGCTGTCGCCTTCGTCAAGTTCAGTGCCTGTTTGCTCCGAGCACGTGTCGCCATAGTCGATTCCGTCACGGTTGTTGCAGTCATCGAGGGGGGATATGGCGTTGAGTTAGCCTGCTATGGACAGAAATAAATGGTGGAATAGCAACTAATTTTAAGTTGATGCTTCTTAGTTTGGTGTTAAACACAAACATTTGAGATAACACGTGTGCTACCAGCTTTAAAACGCACTTGCCTACAACCTGAAATGTCGGCTTTTATGAACAAAGCACAAATATAGTGAGATACCATTGCAGGTAATCTGTGTACCTGCTGTTGTCCGCCGAAAGTGGATCAAACTTTGACGCAACATCGAGTCTTCCAAGGTAAAAGGAGTCCCCCCAAGAAGAAATACATCACAAAGAGGAGGTAGTCAACTTACAATTTATCACAATTACCACGAAAATCGTACCGTTAGGAAATTTTAGTTACCCATTCAAGCTTAAAGACGAAATGCCAAACAGAACTTGATAATGATGAAAATAGAAGAATTGATGCCAGAGACGACTGTAAAAGTTCGGGTAGTCAAAGCCCAGTTAAGCCATCAGATTGACAAGGTATGAAGAAATCGACGTAGCTGGTAGATAGGTCAGGTTTTCAAGGTTAGAGGTACGTTGGCTACCAAATGCCCAATGGGACGAAGGAATTCGGCATAAGAGACTGCGTATAGAGCCGCAGCGGCATCCTTGTCCAAAACGAATATTGAATTAGCCTAGTTTTCCATGGCGTAACCACGGGATTTATTCACTTCAAAAGTCATCCACTATGATTACCTCCACCGTCTACAGGCTTTTAGCATAAAAGAGAACATCAAATCTCAAATAAAGACTGGAACATGCACACACACTATGGAAATGATGGATATGACGTTAATTTCAACGGATTTTTTAAGAATAGCGCATACAATAAGTCATTACTCGACCAAACTGGTCACGTCAAGAAAGGAACTAAATTGCACTTAACTCTAGGTTTAATGAATGCAGACAGCTATATAATCGTAATTAAGCAAAAAACGGTTTAGATTGAAAAATGACAAGGGACCTAAAATAAAAAGAAAACCAACGAGCACCGATGCAAAAACTGACTCGATTGCGAACTTGTTTCGGCTTAACACGACTAGAGTACTTAAGAGCACTCATCTTCGAAACAATATATCCATATTCCTCAGTCAGGATAAAGAGTCGAAATGACCCTAAGACATTTGATACCAACTTCAAGGCAAAAGAACATTAGAGGACAGAAGACATTAAATGTCATTACTCATTTATTTATTAACTCAACAGCTAGTCAGGAACTAGAAAACGGACTAAAAACCGGACCACGAGCAAACATGTTTCGTTTTAAAAAACAGTCTGCTTGCAATACAATCAATTAGCGTGAACTTATCAAGAACACACTAAGTATATGACTGGCAGTGTTAAGCACAGCACTGTGTAGAAAGAGGGGCCCATCAAATCGTTGCAGAGCGATTTACTAAAGCAGCTACCTGATTAATCCTGGAACGCGCGGCCACTCGTCGGACAGTATTAATTACCCTCATAGCGCTCGACGGAGGTACTCGCGGCAGCTGCCGGGTCCTCTCACCGCTTCCATCGCCCTCCACCAATCGATATTCCTATAGTTGACAAAATGTGTCGGAAATTGGGATACACGATACCAAGAAATAGAAAGGAGAACACTTGCCTCAGGAACTGAATCTGATTTGAAGGCACGCAGGAAGTCTAGATGATTCATGCCGAGTGAGCCGGTAGCCTCGGCCTCACGTGTCAGCTGCATGCGAAGCCAATTGACGCGAGTCTCGAGATAACGACCAAAGATGGCACGTTTTGCCAACACTCTACCCTCAAAATCGGAGCGCGCATCGTCGAGGAGTCGCTTCAAAGGATTATGCTCCAAAGCAGCCCCATCATCGGTGAGCACTATAGGTTGCAAAACTCGTGGCATAAGGTAACCTAAGCAGAAGAAAACAGGAATGCAACGAGTAGCAGAAGATCGATACGGCAAGAGAGCCACTAACATTCGATATGAACAAAATAACTTAGGAGATGGTGGAAAACTCCCCAAGTCTCAGGAAGCAAAAACTTCTAAAACCCAAGAGCACAAAAATAGCCAAAGAACACAAAGATTTCACGAAAATGACACCAAAAGACCCTTACTTTGAGGCAAATAAAAGGAACCAGGTAATTTAGTGACAACAGGACTATAGCGTCTGAAATTCGAGATCAGAAGAACCAGATGTTATGTGAGAAAAGCGCGAGAAGCGCTTCAAACTATCTATGAGAACGAAGTTAAGACAATGAAGAACACCATGATATTAAGCGTGTCAACAGTCCAGAAGTCACAACAACAACCCAGATGTCAAAATTTGGAGAGTAGAGCGACATTACGATGACCGAGTCATACAAACAAATCGTTCGCGGCTCAAACGAGTTTTGCTTCGGACCATTTAATTAATCCAAAATTCAAAACAAAACAGCTTGAAATGGCTACTAATTTTCTGCTGACCATCTACCAAGGGCAAGAATGTTTCCTGCGGTTGTCATGGGCCGCTTATGAAAAGGCTTAAGCCACTGCTCGAGGATTGTTCTTGCTATTTAAACCGTCTTACACCTAACGAATTTATTGTTGTAGCCACTTAATTTTTAAGTTAAAATCCTGGCAAATACTAATGCTTCTGACAACAAATATGAGAAGAAATGCGATAACAGATGATGCAAAAGTTTTATTTGCAGTGTCTTTTGCCTTCCTTAAGGATGAAAAGGTCATGATACGATAGCGGAAAGCGGATTATTGATGCAGAGATGAGCCGAGGCTATTGGCGTAGCCCAAAGGCTGTGCCTATAAGTGAATGTACTATCTGCGGAGAGTTCGATGCACACGCATGGCTAAACATACCAGTAAACTAGTAGTTTTGTGTGATTATTGGTAATTTATCACAAATGTGAAGCCCCGATTGGCCAAAACAATCAAATTGCCTTATAAGAACTACCCTATATGGTGGTTTGTTAAAAAATTTAGAACAATTGCCGCTTTACACAACTCTCTGTTCTAGTCCATTAGAATGGAGCGATTGCTGTCTGATTTGACCTTTTTAGCCTACTTTAACTACAACACCTCTTCACTGCGGCGCTCGTGTCGGTCCGTGCTGTGATGTCGGATCATTTAGATTGGCCCGATTACCTCTTAGCTGCATTTCTTTTTGCTGTGTACACATTTGTAGGTGTATTTTATGGCTTCAAATCCTTTTTTGTTAAATTATGGCGTCGCACATGCTGCGGAAAAACCAAAGAAATTGACTCCAATGATGCCAGTGAGGGAGCTGATGAAATCTTTTTAGCTAACAGAAAGCTAACGCTCCTTCCTATCGTTGGAAGCACATTGGCCAGTTTTATGTCGGCAGTGGCACTTATGGGAAACAATTCGGAGTTTTATTTATTCGGTCTAGAGTTTCTTAACCTAATCCTTGGTTACATCATAAGTTTCCCTATTGCTGCTGAAGTATACGCCCCAGTGTTTTACAAACTAAATCTTGCCAGTGGTCATGAGGTATGAGTCTTGTCTATTTCAACGCTTTTTAGTACTTAGAGCTGCGATTTTGTCGTGTTTTACGTTGGATTGTTACATTGGTGTTTTGCTTCCAAATGGTACGCTTACATAACACACTTTATGAATTGTAGCGTAGAATTAGCATAATTTTCCTCGACAATTGTATGATCTTTAGGCACTGGACGTTTATTTGTGTTGTTACCCTGATCCTTAATCCTAAAACTGCTCTCCATATATTGCTTGGTAGTCAATAGTCTTATCCAGTTCCGAAGTTATCTAACTATTTTTCGAATTATTTGTAGATAATTTACATCGCTGTAGTCCTCTATGCACCCGCCTTAGCGTTAAGCAGAGGTAAATTTAACTTTTTGGATTTAGTAGAATCTCGTACACCTAACAAGCCCGTAGACCAGAATTATGACTTACTTTCAAAACTTTAGACTTATATGTGAGAAACCGAGTCGTCATGTATTGAGGTATCCTAGTTTTCTGCCGCAGATTCGCGTTTATTAATCGAGCAAAACATGGCAATGAGTAGATAATCGCTGTTTCTTACTACAATATTCTGTCCTCAGCATGTCTAGGTGCGTTTTGTTTTGCATGCTCTAGTGCAACCGCATCTATAGGAGTTTCACAAGCTTTGATTCGCATTTATCACAATCTTTATGGCTTAAGGCAGGCATTTTTTACCTATCATGGGCTCATTACGTGCTGCCGATTACATTTGTACATATTTTAGTAACCGGATTGCCCGTTTCGGCGTCTATCCTAACCTCTGGCATTCTTGGTACGCTTTACACGGCCCTGGTGCGTTGTTTCACCGAAAATAAGTTAGCACCAAATGATGTTTTACGCAGAATTTTATTAATTATTGCGGTTCTAACCTGAAACCACTTTAAGTCATCGTATGACAGTATAATAGAGAATAAAAACCTTATTCCATTCCAATAGCATGTAAATGGCCAGGTACCGTGGATTAATCGTTTAAAAGTGGAGTCGTGCCCACGGCGACACTCGGTTTTGTCTGCATAATGCTGGGCCTTGGTAACGCTTTCCTGTTATGCAATAGTCATCTCCTCTTGGAAACTGAAGGGGAAAAGCGGGCAGAGTAATGTGAATTTTTTATTATTACATAAATGTTTTTCTATGCGACAAGGGTTTATTAACGGGTTTACAGGTTTTTATTGAATAGCATGTTTTTTTGTGCGACCGAAAATACGAGACGATATTAACTACATTTTAATAAAATCATGTAAAAATCGGTGCAACCGAACTCAGCTTTGCACTATTTTGATCAAACAAAGTACTGCTGAAAATAATCCTTATAATTGGGGGCAAGGAGACCCCTACCATGTTTGTTAGGATGTCTGGGACGGTCGTGGTGATCCCTCTTATGGGCACTCATGGTGCTACGAGTAACTTTCCAATTATTTAAAGGGCTCATATCTTTCTCTGTTTCCAATTCAGGGGGGAATGAAGGCCGTGGTGTGGACAGACGTCCTTCAGTCAGTCGTCATGTTTGGTGGTCTGATTCTGCTCATGGTCTTCGGTTGTCAACAGGTTGGCGGCATTAACCGAGTCTGGAGCATTGCAAAGGAAGGCCAGAGGCTCGATGTCTTTGAGTACGTTCGCTTGTCCTTTGACCACTACTTTGCCGGAATCTGTTTTAGTCGATATTTTTACCACTTTTCTGAATGCTCTAATCATACAAAATTGTCGCTGACACAGTGTTCAGGCCCTGAAGTTGCATAAGGTTTAAGCGCGGTGTCGTAACCTACACGGCTGCGACGGGTAGTGGCTTTGTTCCCGAATTGCCTGAGGATTTGCTAGAGCGCACAATTTTATTGTATTTCTCGTGAATGAGCTTCGAGACAGTGCCTTAGGCGACTGGGAAGTCTACCATAAATTGAGGTACAGACTTTACAGGTATAAGTAAATCCAAGCGATTGCCATCCTTTTGCTGAAGATGAGCCTGACAGGTGTTGGAAACACAGTATAGGTAATTAAAAGGGCATTTTGGACATGATGAATTTGCACACTTGGTTTGAATACTATACCCCACTCCAGACGCACGGTTCACACTTTCCCCACACCACACTGATCCCTACTACCTCCTCTTCGCCTCCACCACTCTTTTCTATTCAGCTTTGATCTGAACCCCTTTGTACGTCACTCCATATGGACGTTGGCCATTGGTGGTGCTGGCATGGTGATGAGCATCTACTCTACCAATCAGACGCAGGTTCAGCGCTACCTCGCCTGCAAGGACCTTAAAACCGCCCGGCGGTAAGCCCTCTTTCACGTCCCATTCAGACAAAAATTCGTTCATTTTCACAGGAAATCAGCTGCTTTAAGGGTGAAGGAGTTGAGGTTTCTGAGATTCTTTCAAGACAGAGGTGACGGACAGGAAGAATGCCTAGAATCGGATGCTATGTGCACCCAACAGTACCAAAAGCACATAAATATAAGAAGTAACCGTGAAGAAGATTTATAAAAAGGTGCAATTAAATGCATTGAGATCCAAAGGTGGGTATAAGTTGTGAAAAATAGCGTGTATAATGCTTTGTCCGGAAAACGTTTAGTTCAAGGTGGACGAATCTCCTGAAACGCAAGGCATTTAAGCTTCGAATCAATGACGAATGTTCCATACAACTCTGCAGATTATTGTCAATTTTGGCCATGAATTGGGAGCAATGCACTTCGGTTGAGAGACAGCTGCTGGTATCAGCCAAGGTACTATAATCAGTCACCTTTGTCCCAGAGGGTATTGTAGTCATTCGCTTATTTGGCATCCCGAAATCTCTTATGTTTGTAGGAATTTTTTTTCATATTTCTAGTCAGATAGAGTCATAAAGTGGTTGTTATTTGGTAATTTTATTGAAACTCCACAATCGTTACACCTTGGAGATACGTGTAGCGAAATGTCGAAAGAAGATGAAACCATGAATAGATCTAAAACACAGCTGAATTTAGTCACTCAGCTACGAACTCTTCTGATGTAGATTTCTTCCTCTAGTAAAAGCATCCACCAATGCCTGCATGCCACCCACTTTTAACCAATCATCAAAGGTGTTTGTGGAGTCTCTTCTGTCCTCACTGTGATGTG
>NW_020170388.1:5583-7429 GCF_000524195.1 Echinococcus granulosus | reverse complement strand
GGGAGGGCAAAGACATGTGGTAGATGAGGTGATTTTTACCCAGAAATCAGCAGTCTGGCATTTTTAGGACTTTATTATTGGTCCTCGTAGTTTTCAAACTTCAGCCCTTTTCCGATTGCATGATGAGAAAGTATTTTTGTAATTATTGTCCTCCACTGTGTGTAGATTTCAGCCTAAATAATAGCTATCTTAGGGCGATGTTAGAAAGGTGATGAGGAATATGAGTCTTCGTATTTTTAGAGCTATCCACCTGCAGCTCCCAATAAACGCGGTCCTCCTTTCAATTCAGGGGATCATCGGATTGATCGCCTATGCTGTCTTTGTTGATTGCGATCCCTTGTTGAACGGGGAGATTAGTCAATACGACCAGCTCTTCCCACATCTCGTGATGCGTCTCTTTGGCGGTATTCCTGCTCTGAGGGGTCTCTTTCTCTCAACTGTCTTTGCTGCCGCTCTAAGGTAAGTTCTGAGTTTCTTTCCTTTAGTTTCGTGATCACTCTGCGACCTCTAGCCTCTCATTTCACCTACAAGACAAAACTATGCTTGTGTAGTGAGTAATTTGCTTCCAACTTTTTGTATTCACTAGCACTCTCTCATCGGGTGTCAACGGGATCGCTTGTGTTCTCATCGAAGATGTCTTCATGGATATCTACCTTACTTACCGCAAATCCTCTGTACTTCAGCCGAAGACACTCATTTTGATTGCTCGTTGTATTGGTGAGGTATCTTTTGACTTCAGTAATATTTGTGATGGGTGAACAGTAGTAAAAAGTAGGCACAAAAATTTAGGTAGACAAAATCTTGTTACCAAAACCACCACCTTATTTTTTTGGCCACTGGATGATATAAGGTTGTTAAAAACCACAAAATCCATGAGTATCGAGGGAAGGATTCAAAGCTGAAATGGTGTGGGAGTGGGGCACTCTTTTGGATCTTGCCTCTTTTCTCCCCTTACTAATACCCAACTATTGTAGCCGTCATCTTTGGTCTGCTCATAATCGGACTGGCTTTCCTCCTACAAGTTGTACCGGCTGGTGTGCTTCGCATTGCCTTTTCCATCTTCGGTGCCATCGGTGGCCCAATCCTCGCCGTATTCACACTTGGCATGATCTGTCCCTTTGTCAACAAATGGGTAAGCTTACGGCCTTTTCCCGAGCAAGTATTCTATTTTAAGGCTTATTTTCACCATCAGTTTGGCTAATCCTTATTGTGGAAGAGATTTTGAACGCTAAGGTTCGGTCTTCTAATATGGAATTCTGTAGGTGTTGGGCTTTGATTTCCCGTCATGGAAGTTGTCTACCGTAGGTGGCTAGATGCGAAGACGCACGATAAGAAAGCTATTTAGAGTACGTTGCCTGTCGGAAACTATCCTAACTAGGAATAAAGCGCATCGTTGTGGTACATTAATAACGCAGAGTAGATAGCGCAAAGACTACGGTGCGGTTGAAAATATGAGTGGCAACATGATGTAGCATCACTACCCCACATTATACTATGCGTTTCGCTTTTGGGTGGATATGACCAAGGAAGTAATTGGTACAAATAAGGTATGCCCTCTGAAACATGTTTCACTTTTAAATAGCACGCAGAAAGTAGGTCTGTACAGTTCAGCTTGCAATCAGTATGTAATGGATAAATCCATCGAAAAATGAGAGCTCTACACACAGTAGGGGACAAACTCATTTGCAAAAATACTTTCTTATCATGCAGTCAGAAAAGGGCTGAAGTTAGAAAACTAAGAGGACCAATAATAAAGTTCTAAAAATGTCCGACCACTGATTTCTGGGAAAAAATCACAATAATTTTAGGTACAATATCCTCATCTACCACATGTCTTTGCTCTCTC
>NW_020170388.1:0-5483 GCF_000524195.1 Echinococcus granulosus | reverse complement strand
CATGCTAGCTTCAGCGCCACTGACTAAAGGTAAATTAATCACATGCGAGGGAGAGAAAGCCCACAAGGAGGGCAGAAGGGGCTCCACAAACACCTTAGATGAGTAATCAAAAAGGGGTAATACGCAAACGTTGGTGCGTCTTTTTTCCACTAGAAGAAATTTACTTCAGAAGAGTACAAAGTTCGTAATTCCAGTGGCTGACTTGAATTCTGTCTTACTCCTGACTAGCCCATCAGTGTACCGAGCTCTGCTTGAAGTTGTGTGCATGAGCACGTCTTTGTATTTGCTTTCTTCTTTCCAAAGAAACTTCGTTTATCATTGCCGACTTTTGGGTGTACAAAATGATTACTGGTGTTGTGTTCTGCCTTGATTACAAGTGTTTTGAGTGGACTTGTCGAAGACAGTTTCACCAGCTATTCTTGTTTAATATCAACTCACTGTTGAGTGTAGCATAGCCACGGTAGCACCTTTTGTTTTATGTGTCAAACGCAGTGCCGGTTCGATTGTACTGCCTCCATTAGCCCTTTCTAAGATGATTTAGCAGTGTCATCAATGACGATTGTTTCCTTGCTGTGCACCAGGATAAGACAGAAATTTCTCTTTTCTCATTTTAAAGGGAGGCCTGGCAGGCTTTGTCGCGAGCCTGGCTGCTGGTTTGACAATGATCGTTGGCACGCTCTACCTCTACACCTTCAAGGAGGCTCGGGTTCCCCCTCTCTCCACTGCCGGATGCTCGACCAACGTCACCATGTCACCGACGACAGTGGCACCGGCGCCACAGTATGCCTTCTCTTTCTTCAACCTCTCCTACCTCTATCTCACTCTGTTCTGTCTCATCATTTGTTTCGTTGTCGCAACAATTGTCAGCCTACTCACTGGTGAGTTCTTCTGCATTTAGCCGTGAAATTTTCCAGTAGTGATGTTTAAACTGCTACTACTTATTTCTATCACATGAGACATGCCCTAGAATTTCGGCTTTTGTTGAAACCACTTCACTACAAACGCGAGTCAAAATGAGGGACTCTTGAGGATTCCATCCTGCAAACAGTGTGATGAACCTCTCTTTATCACCAATTGATGCAGGGCTTAGTTTTTTTGGAATTTCGATCGTGAATAGTGAAAAATCGCAGATGCAATTTTCTTGGAAGAAGTCGGGTTATGTGTTAAATTGAGCGTTTTTCGTCATCGCTACCACTCCGTGTTGACTCTTGCCTCAGACGGGTCGTGAGTGAAGATGACGAAGTTTTCAAAGTGTTGAAACTTGAAAGTGAACGTCTTTTTTAAGTATCGACACAACAGAAGAATCCTGTTGCCGTACTTCTTGCCATTACTTAATGCCCCTTCTCGATGCAGGATGAGGCTCTAGGTTGTTTAACGTTTCCGTAAAGGAAACTTTTAAATGAATTTTTCCTTGGAAGTAGTGTGGGACCAATTGCTATGCTTGGCTGATACTCAGTCTACACCATCTTTGACCTGTGTCCCACACCTAGCGATTTTAATATCCACGTCAAACCGTAGCTTAACGGTTTTGGGCCATGCAACTTTTGCCTACTTCCAACAGCCAGCTCTGTAAACGGGCCTTTTTTTGTCCTTGTGCTTTTCTATTCAATTTGACGCGGGATTGGTATTTTGAAATATGATTAAAGGGAAATAACTTTCTTGACGTAGATATCTAAGGTACAGAAGTTTAGCCTGGATGCTACGTCCCGTCTCTCCAATCCACTGGTCTTTGTAACCACCTTCAGGAAGTTCGAATGTGAAGTCATGACATGCGATTAAACTTTCGTGGCATTGCTAGAGCAAATTTACTATCCCTCGTTATCGCCACTGCAAGTAAACTCTCGGCTTCAC
Source organism: Echinococcus granulosus (assembly GCF_000524195.1). Taxonomy (NCBI): domain Eukaryota; kingdom Metazoa; phylum Platyhelminthes; class Cestoda; order Cyclophyllidea; family Taeniidae; genus Echinococcus; species Echinococcus granulosus. The sequence continues at coordinate 3,632 of NW_020170388.1, read as the reverse complement.
TCCCTTTTCTAACCCTACTTTGGTCTGGAATCTAGTCTTACCGATTTCAGCAGTATATTCTATTTAAATGTTGACAAAATTAGTTACCAACGGGATCTTTTGCAGTTTTATTGTAATCTTCTTCTTGTCCTAGAAACAACGGTACAATTTCTTTTTGAAAACTGAATCTAAATGATGAAGTTTTGAGAGACCAGCTTTGTAAAGGTCACCGAAGTCTTTCTGGCTCGCTGCGTGATTTTAAGCGTAGTTACGATTTGCAGTGCTGTTGGAACAACAAATGGGCGTTTTACTGTGGATACCAAAGAAGAAGGTCTGAGATTCTGCGGGTCTTTAAAGTTGCCTCCCAATAGAATCTGTCCGTCTCCACGTTCTAAAAATTGGTCAGAAAAGGGAGATTTTCGAAAGTGGTATCTCCTAACTTGGAGCACAGTGATTGCAATACCCTTCAACCCGTTCCTTAGAATATAGGACTTGGTTTTCTCGAAAATCTGCATCAATGGTTATTTTTGTTCAGGCATTAACAACCAGGACTTGTGCTCGACATCACAATTGCCTTTTAGTTGTTCTTTGAAACTGCCTCGTTATTCAAAACTCGGTAATGCCTTTAACTTGAACTACTGAGTGGAGGCTTAGGAACAGAATCTAGAGGCGTCACGAAGCCCTGTTGATGAAACAACCCCCCGCCGCTTGCTGGAGACGCTGACCTTAGTGGACGCAATAGTTCTTTGCGAGCTATTGATATGCTGGCTACTTAAATAGGGCTTGTTTTCTATCCTACAAGCATCTCGAGTGTTTTTCGATTTTCTGTCCTATCTACTTTGCCTGTTTTCCGCTGGCCGGGTGGGTAAAAAAACAGCAACCGATTGGTTTTCCTGTGGCTCTTGCCATATCAAGTGGGTCTCTTGGGTCTCATGGAGCGAAAAACCATATTTCCTTAATACTACTGACCACTGATACCTGGGAAACAGCTTTATTATAGGAAGACCTGGACAGCCGTAGAATAGCCCGCTTTACCGCTTCACCAGTACTCAGTGTGCGCAAATTTTTTGAAGTTGCACATCCTCGCGAGTGCCTTCACCACTACCATGGAGATTTGTCTCTTGTGCGTTTTTGCAACGATTATCCAGACGCAAAGTTTTCACAAGAATGACTGCTGTGACCTGAGAACAACCACAACTGGGACTGGCAGTGACGTTGACGAGCGGATGATCTTCCCATCACCGTGCCTACGGTGGTCAGTGTGAGTAGTTCCCGAACTCGTGCATATGCTGCTAGGCCAAGTAATGGGTCGGTCACACCCAGTGCTTCCAGGTGGATATAATACTGTCTCCATTTTCTGCAAACGATCCTTGTAGAGTTCCTGTTTTTTGTAGCATTTTTCAAGAGCTGTTAAACATCGTCCAAATTTTACTCTTCCCCCTTGACAGGAATGAGCTCGAAAACTCCCGTTAGCCATTCCCTTCTGGCATGGCAAGCTGTCTGGCTCTACTCAAAGCTTCCCTCCTGTGTGCCTTCTCAGTCCACACCAGAAGCTGTAACTTCGGTAAGCTTGCATTCCCTTTTTGAGATTGTTTGCAAGGCGCCTCCCCCTTTATTGGCTCCTAACCTCACTTGTTCTCCTCATTCCCGCCAGTTACACGCCGCCAAAATGGAGGCGATGATGCATGGAAACGTCTACCTGGATGTGTTCGATGAGGAAAGTTCACAAAAGGTGGCCTTGGGCGCCGACAACGATGTTGAGTTGGTGCTTGAGCAAAAGTTTTAGGCATTGTGATTGTATTCTTTTCTTGACAGCACATATCTCTCCCGTCTTTCTACCTTTTTGTGCTTGATGACAAACAAAGGGGTTGTTTAGTTGTCTTTTGAGGTATTTTTTAAATTAAATAAATGCAAGAGAAATCTCAATGTCTCAAAGACTTCAATTTTAATGGCTTGGAGTATGGGGACGGACACACAACCCAACCCGAGCCTGCCCCAGAGGAGGATGGGTCATCACGAATCCAGGTGTCATTTTTGCTGCAGCTTTTCAACGTCAGAGATGGTACGATGGTAGATGGAGATGATCGGAGGCATGGAAATCACTGCTGAACTACTGAAAATGCTTAAGGTTGACTACAAGTAGATGGAGTAGATTTAAATTGGAGGAATGCAGGTGCTGTGTATCTCTACAACTGATTTCCGCGCCCTTTGATCACAGTGGCAAGATGCCAAGTGATACAGCTTGTCTGTGTGAGGAGGGTTGTTTTAAAGGGTTTTTCAAAGGGAACAAAAGTGTGAAGCGTGATCAGACAAAGTTAGGGTTGACGGCAAACTGTGACCTACGCCTTGCCGCCACTTTGAATGCACCCACGCGCTACGCGCGTGATTTCACCACCGGATAACATGCAGTGTAGTCGTTTCTTTTCTTCGGGGCAAATGCGTTGAGCTTTGAAACCGATCAAGGGCGGCATTTGCAATTGTCGGCAGCCACACGCTAGGCATGACGTTTGACGACGATGAGCGAGAGAATTTGTGTTGTTTTAACAATGAAATGATTTGTTAAATAGGAGGACGAGATGCTCATGTACCGATTGACGCCAGAAAGACTGAACGCTTAGCAACGGGTTTGTGAGGCTAAGCGGTTGTTATTTGCAATGGCGAAACAAGCTGTCTGATACAATGCAAGTGTTAATTCATCACTAAAGCTTAAAGTACAAAATCTAGGACCTAAAACAGGCAGAGAATTGAATAAAGAAAAACTACACATGCTTCTAGAAATTAGAAGAGCTAGTTTAAAATAAATTAAACCTGGAATGGCAGATTCATTTGTGGTAGGTATTTCATCCAGGTAAAATTAGGTAGTCCAAATAAAGTGTTTCCGTTTTTCATTAAAAGGGATGGCTCTAAAATGAAAGCACAAGATGCCCAAAATCAGTAACTTCATAAAGTGCACTTAGTAAAAGGACAATTTTACTGAAAAGCAGTTGCGGAAGTTAATGCGTTGGTAAATGGAATAAATTAGTAGGCTAAAAGTGAGCGAAATTTCTCCCCAGAGGGATAAGTCCATGTGTTAACAAATACTGGGTAAACTAGAACAAACTGCCTCTGTTTCTTAGGAGTTTCATGCACCGATAAAAAAGAAATTAAAACTACTTGCAATTTTGATACGTATGCTCTACAAAGCTCTCGACAGCATGATGTGATTCAATGAGAATTAAACCGTTGGTTAAAACCATTAAAAAGATGCTCAAATGAAGGGATTATCAGTAAATAACTGGGAGATTTAAAGTGAATTAACTATAGAATAAGAGTTTAAAGGGTCGACATAAAAGAACCTAGTTTTGCGTAGAAGGAGCAGATATGAGTGATATGCGTGTACCGTTCATATGCTATTCTATTAGTGATGCTAGTACTTGAAGTCAAATGTGTTCAATTACCAAAGGATTAACTAAACTGCAAAAAAGAGTGACAGAATTTGGCGCTTTTCGGTAACAATTTTTTTTAAATTTTTACTTGCCTAATACCTCTTGAGTCGGCATGCATACTGCATTTATTACGCAAATTTAGAATTTGTTTGTAACCACCCCAATGACCTTAGAGACGGCAACTATGTAATTGGGCGTAGCTGCTGGTTTCGACCTGATGAGGCGGGA
>NW_020170389.1:1794949-1851015 GCF_000524195.1 Echinococcus granulosus | reverse complement strand
ACCTTGGGGTTAGCTTAAGGTAACAATTAGCTATCCCAAGCAAATTTTTTATCTGTAAAGCCTTAATTGCCTCAAATATATAAATGGAAAGCAAGAAAATGAATGTTAATTCTTTTTAAATCTTGGTGTTCTACTTAGAGATATTTCAATTATTTGCTAAAAAACCTTAGTTTTTCTTTGATTACCTATTGAGTTTATAGCGTTAAAGGCAATAGAATAAAGTATTGATAATAATGCAATTCACCTTTACGAAATGTTTTTGCCATGGCAAAAAAACTACTACTTTTGTTTTGTTTTGCAATATTTGCTAAAAAAATGACATTTGAAAAATTTAGAAATAGTTTGACAAAAATTTATGCATTTAATGTTTGTGAATGCCTCAAATTTTTTTGTGTTTAATTTTTTTTAGTAAGGTCTATCGTAGCATTTCTGCCAACTGTACTTTTTGGTAAAAATGGTCAAATAATTAACTAATTAAACTATAATTTTGTTAGTTTTGTTTTTAATTTAAGGCAAAAATGCAGATTTTGTCGTTTTGAAGCCCAAACTAATCTACCGAGTAAAAACAAAAAAACAAAAACAGATTCTTTTTTTGATCATTTTTGGGTATTATTATAATTTTTAATATTGAGAAAAATCCTTTTTTAAATTTTTTGATCACTGAATTTTTACCAACAACGACATTATGTACTGCGTACAGGATCATGCAACGCAGCTATGCTTCAGTTATATTCAAGGCCTTTTCAAAGGCGGTATTTGTTACATATCGACAATAGTGTGTGGGGTTACTCGGGCAGTTAAAAGTCCGTAATGCCCGTTGTGGAGTTGTCTACATTTGTCAAAATTTGCTGAGATTACATCTTTTAATTAAATCGATTAGACATGCACATAATTTAAGGTGAATTCTACAGGCTGTAACTCTACTGCGTAAATCTGTACGGTAAGGAAACCTAATTCATATGCATTAAAAAATGTACATGTCGCAGAAAAAAAAGGTGTTTTTAAGACCTAATAGCATCATTTAAAATAAAGGAATATAAAGATTTTTAGTCATATAACCATTTTGTTACAAGTTAGTTTTCCTCCAATTTTTGTAAACACTTTTAAAAAAATTATATTATTTGAGAAGTAAAGTTAAACTGAATTTACAAAAATTTCATCCAAAAAATTAGCTAACAAATTGTTGATTTACCAAATTTACAACTGAAAACTAAGATTTTAATTCCTTTTTTTGCATTCGGAATCTCAAATTATTTAGTTAGAAATTTAACGCAAAGAAAGACGCTTAATATTGTTTTGCGCGGCAAAGTTTTCGTTTTTTTGCATGACGTTCGTTAAATGCTAAATAGGCATTTTCGTCAAAATCAGTGCGTACAATTTTAAAAACGTAAGTTTAAATTTAATAAAAAGTTTAATGAAATTTAAAGGAATTTTTTGTTAAAGTATAATTAACCGGTTAAAGTGGCAATCTTTATTACTTTGTATTTTAGTGCAATTACCAAAACAAGTCTATAATTTTTTCATGTGTGTGTTAAAAGTAAAAAATTTTTTTTCCTCGTACACTATACGGCAGAAAAAATTTTGCCCAATTGAGATCATAAAATTGTGACAAATGCAAATTACCATTTCTTAAAAAACACATTTTGTTCGCTCACGTAGCAGTGTCGCCACCACTTCAAACAGTTAAAAATTGTTCACAAAAACATAACAATTTATTTTCTTTTTTAAACATTAAAAATTACATTGTATTGAAATCAATCAGAGAATTGTTTAGAAACATCTGCGTTGTATTGAAAAAAAAAGATTTAGAATATACGTTTAGAAGTTGACTTTTGCTTTTTTTCGTTATGTCAAATGCCCTACAAAATATTATTATATAAAAAATTTTATATAACTTAGAAAGCCGTGGTAAATTAAATAAAGTGTGCATTTTAATTAAAAATGTCAAAATGTAAGTTTTATTTTCAAAAAAATAGTTAACTTTTACAAAAAAAAAACAACGCAAAATGATATAAAAGCCAAATATATTTAAATTATTTTAATTCAAAAATATGAGCTACCAAATTATGTTTTTTTTTTTGCGAGATCATTTGAGGTAAAAAAAATCACTTGGATTTTTGTGGTTTTCTCATTAATGCACTAAATTTTGTCTAGCTACCTATCAAACTCAAAAAAAGGTTTCCTTTTTTTAAACATACATAGCTAGTTTTTAAAAGGATCTTAAATAAATCTAAATAAATGCAACTAAATTGTAAAAAATTGGATTTTTGCTAAATAGTTGCTTACGTGTCGTGTTTACTACTCTGTTTAACACGCATGCCTTATAAAGTGTATCTAGAGCAAACATTGCTATTTAATTTTTTCAGGCAAAGGTTAAGGCCTTAAGTTTTAACTTTCTCTCGTGGGCAATAACTTTGATTGAAAGCCTATAAATGTTTAAAAAATTGTGCCAATCAAGACCTGTTTTGCAACAAAATTTTTTGTTTTTATTAGATTTTTTTATTGCTAAAATTTTGGTTAAAATCGAGCTGATCTTCTAGTCTACCTAACAATTTGTTTAAAAAACCTAGTAAATAAATATAAAATCCTTGTATCAATCTTTAGAAAACCGATATAAGTTTTAAATTAATTAAGGACAACCACTCATTTGCCTTACAGTAAAAAATTTAACAAAAACCAATAATGTTGTGTGAAAACGCTTAAAAAAAGAATCTATCCTCAAGAAGAATAAGAGTGTATAAAATGTTACTCAAAAATAATGTGCCAGTCAATTATGCAAAAAAGAATTTAATACACGTAATGGGTTTCAAATGCGCTGCTTTACTTAACCTGGATTTATGAATGATTCATTACAAATGGTTATCACAACAGCCATAATTAGTGACAAAAACAAAGTTAACTAACAATTATGACGTTAAATTTTTTTGAGTCCAAATTTTTTTATCCTAAAACAAGTCTTGTCAAATAAGAATTAAAAACACTCTATCACCATTCGCAAAAAATGCTGCTAGAACTCTCTTTTTTATTAAGATATTGTACATACTCTTTTTTGAATTTAACCAGTTGACTCTAGGCCATCTAAATTGCAATTTAAGCCGTAACTTCATTATACAACATGTCACAGCAAAACCATCGGTAATAGCTCAATAACTAAGAGTAAAAGTTAAACTTGCTTAAAAGTCAGCTTTTACTCTCAGTTTAGGGAAAATGCGATGCGTAAAAAATTTGCGGATTAAAGAATTTCTTTTTTTTCCACATTAATTTTGCTAGATTCATTTAGTAAATTAAAGACAGTGATCATAGCAATTTTTAGTTTGAATTTTTTTTAGTGAAATGATGTAAACCAAATAAAAAACAAACTTTGATAAATCAAAAGAAAGCTGGTGGAAATTTATTACCTACTTGATGCAGTTTAAGGTTTTAGTGCATGATGATTAAAAAAATGGTTAAAAATTGCAAGCTTAAGCAGAGATTACCTTGTGCCAAAATAACCCTTTTAATATAAATTCCTAAATGTTAAGAAGATACAAAATACGCTGCTTACATTCAAATAACACACACATCAATTTATGGAAAAAAAATATGCCTTTTAAAGGTTTTTTTTAATTAAGTAAATTTTTACTACTTCATGTGTTCACATATAGACTTAAGTAGGTCAAGGCCAAATTTTACATACCGTTTCTCTTTTTTGCCGCAAAATTTCACAGGAAAAGGTAAGGGTCACAAATTTTTTCAGATTATCATCGTATAGTTATCCATCGCTTTCTTCAAATATAATTTTGTGCTTATTTTAAAATTCGCAATATACACACTAACTACTATGCAAAATTTTTGCCAAAAGTAACCGTGACATCGCGAAAATTTTTTAATTATTTTATAAAGTTTTTGAGGCTATTCTTTAAAAAAATTCACAATATGATCAAAGCAAAAATAAATTATTAAAACAAAGAAACTCTTTTTTAAAAAATTTAGAAAAATTAATGTTAATTTAAGGCACTTATTATACAGGATAAGATCGTTGCATAAATGTGGATGTTTTGCCAAGCAAAAGTCAATCGATCAAATTATGTGTCCACTGTTTTTATGCTAAGTGACGTGCGCATCTGTACAATTCTATTGGATTTTTACCTCTAGCTCCTAAATATATTGCATCTTCTTGCGTTTGTAATAGCGAAGACCATAACGGAGGGTTACGATGGGTAAGTATACTGCGATTTCTGCATTTTCGTAGTTGCTAAAATTAAGCAAAAATACATATGTTTAAGGTTAAAAGTAAAGCCTAAACTACAATATTAAAAGCTGTTTTGTTTGTTTTGTTTTTAAATATCTAATACAAAAAGTTAAAAGATTGCAATAAGTTCTTGTGTTATTAACAGAATTTGTATTATGATCAGATTTGTTTTCAGTTCTTGAACGTTAAGCTCTTTGTTAAAACTAAATTCTTTTTGCATTTATGTACTAAAAAATAAAGAGATTAAAGCGTCATTTATAGTAACAAACGAAATTTAGAAAACGTAATAAAGGACCGAATATTGCAGGCTGTAGATGCTGTTACAAGAAATGCAAATGTGGTATGTTATACGTTTTGCACGATTGTTACAAATATGTCCGTTCTTTCGAGAACATAAATTTAAAAGTATTGTAATATTTTTTTTATATTTTAGGATGTCATAAGAGTCGCAACACAGTTGTAGCTGTCACTAGTACCCCATGTCCTTGTAAGATTTTTCAACCTTACATATTTCTTTCACAGTGCAGTTCACATTAATTTTTGCTCTCTTAAGATATACCTGTTGAGTTTTTACCTCAGCGGCCTCCTGGGGAAGGGTATTTTCCTCGTGGGTTTCACATAGTATTTCAATGCTTGTTTATGTGCAATCGTTAAACGTCTGCTTAAATTTTAGCTTTATCTTTCTACCCTTGGTGTAAGATATTTTTTAATTTGATAACCCCTTTTCTGTCATTCATGATTAGTAAGCCTATTTAACCGTTAAAAAGCGAACAAAATTGCTTTTGGGTTTTTATGTGTTTTAAGAGGTATTACTGAACGAATTCCTTTTTAGATGGCGGATATTGAGTTGGTTCAGAAAATTCATTCAATAAATATCTACATATAATCGATGCCAAATATTTGGTTTGTGCTATCATCTTTCAAATGCTGCCATATGTTTACGTTGTGTCTTTTAATGCGAATAAAAATTCTAAAACATTCTTTAATAATCAGTTTAGCCTATCTCAAGTTGTCGTTTGTCTTTGTTTGTTTGAGACTTTGTGTAAGACATTACCTTTCTACTTTCTACCTTAGTGCTTTAAAAAATTATATTTTCCGATTATTTTCTTATAGTAGACATCCTCATACATGTATTGCTAGCAAACCCATAACAAAACTTTTTCAGATGGTTTATAATTAGTGGCATTTCTGTTGTAAACATCAATCCTGCAGAATACAGGACGTCAGTTTTAGTCCTTTTACTATGAGTCGTTTTAGATTATTCCATCTGCAGCCTATGCCGTTCTACCATTACAAAAAGGTCTAGTATTGCAAACTAGAACTAAAAAGTAGTTTTATGCAACAGTATTATTTTGAAAAGAGAGAAATAGTTGTGATAATGGAGAAAAAGTATTTGCAACATGCATTACAGTTTTTGCACTTAAGTAAGGATTGGTTTTCTATTTATACGTGACAAAAGCACCTTGTATTAGGCTAAAATGAGTTCAAAAAGTTCATATAGTTTTGAAAAAATATGTATTTTCTCGACAGTTTTCTTGACAGTTTTCAAAACTGTCATGATAATTTTATCTTCCTTGCTAAATTTATACAGGTTACGGCTAGTGCTAAAGCTTTTAATAAATAACAAGACTGATAAGGCAACTAGAAACGGACGCCATTAGCAACCCTTCTGCTAGGAATTGTTGCAAAATCTTTTAACCTGGTCATAAGCTTATCTTTTGACAAGTTTTAAGGGTAACGTTAGGCGGTAAAAATTAGTAATATGAATTTGGGTTCCTAATCTAAAAAAATTTGCGTAAATTAACAGGAACTTTATATATAATTTATTAGGTTAAGAGTTTGTTTGTGTACCAAATAATGAGATGTAAATAACCTGTCCCTAGATATCTTTGAAAGTTCAGAAAATCACTAACTGACTTAATATATCAGTGTTTAATAAACGTCAAAGCAGAGTAAGTCTAAAACTAATTAATATCATAGCTTTATTTTAGTAATTGAAAAATGTTTACCACCGCTTAAGGTGTCCTTCTATGTTAGTAGTTTCCATCAACATGCTTATACGGTAATCTCTCAGCAAATTATAATCCTGCAGTTTCATAGTTTTTTCATTTTTTATTGCGTTTATTACCATTGAGAGCAATGTAGCACCCACCCAGGTGACGATTATAGATATATAAAGCCTACATTATTAGCATTCAAGAAAATATGTACCTAAAAAGATATTATGAAGAAATAAGAAACACAATAAAACAACAATTTGCTTAAATAAAGGGGTTGACAAAGGAAGTTTTTAGTTTTGAAGGAATTCAACAAGAATTTAAGCAGGCAGATATTTTTTAAACCAGTAAATCTTATTTTAGCCTAAATTACACATTTCGCGTTTTGTTTTTTTTGTTATAGTGTAATTCTATTAATTTTTTTTATAAAACTCTGAATTTGTTGATAATGGTAAAATTTTAAAAAACCAACCTCAAGATTATAATTTAGGGTGAAATAGGATAGGAAACTACTCGTAACGTCAATCAGATGTATTCAAATTTAGCTTTATGTGTGATTTATCACAAACCTGCAAAATAAAGGATCTTAAGAGTACGGCCTTTTTTTGTTAGTAAAACCATATTTAAAGCATACCAGGCCCTTTTTAATTTTTTTTTGGTTTTACTATTAAACATCATAAACTTTTTAGTCTCATTTTTGTGAGGTGTTAGAAGTAAAATGCTTTTAAAACCAAACAGCTTCGCAATAGGTGCTACACGTAGTCTGCTTTTCAAAGTAATTCCAACACAAGTAATCATGACACTAGTGCTGCCAATTTTGAAAAATTAATAACATTTTCCTTGCAGTTTATCAAAAATTTCAACAAACATTTAATTTGTCACCCTGCAGGAGAAGAGCAATTGTGTTGGTATTTTATACGGTAAAACAGTATCAAGTTTTGCCTTTGTTTGAATGTATATCGCCACCAAAAACATGTAGTCACTGCCTTTTTAAAATTTGATCACCAGATCTGCTACTACGTTATTAGCTTTTTGAATAAAGCTTTTTCGAGACATTTGATATTTATCTGCTACACAAAAAGAAGGCATAATGCTAGGATGAGGGACCACTGCCTTGTCTCAGAGCCCATGCTGCTAAGAGAAAATACGAAGATGGAGCATTAAGTTCCCATTAAATCAAAACGAAATGTGAAACAAATAATTAAAATGTTATATAGCCCACCTCGTCTTTTGCGCATAGTCACCGGCGTTACCCATTGCCGAACTCGTGTGCTGGCCATCACAATATAATCAGTAATTTAAAAGAAGGAAGTTGACTTCTGCGTCACTGTTTCCTCTTGGCAATTCAACAGTTTCCTAAAGTTTCGTCCTGTACGGAAACTGGGTTCGGAGACAAGGGAATGTGCTGGCCTTCACTTCTGTTTATCACTTGTCACTTAGTAAGGAATGTTGTTTAAAAATAATTTTGTGTAAACAAGATTTTGCATCTGTTCCTGTTTACCATTTTATTCTCTAGTACTGCTTAGTCATATCTTTTTGGGTCCTACCTAGCTAGTGAAGATGTAGAATAGGCATAATGAGTTTACATAATTGATCTTCATGCGATTACCGTAGACAACTCCATAACGAAATTTTTACAGTGGTTTGCGGTCATGGCTAGTGCGCTTTATACGGTAATAACTGTTATAGTTTCCTAGAATAGACATTTTTCGACCCTTCTGTTAAAGGTCGTCACAGTTTTATGTCAGGATTTATAACATTGTGGTAAAAACCGAAGTATATATTTTATAAAATCGGGTTCGCTTGCTGCATCTACCAATGTAGAGCATTGAGACCTTTTTGAAGACAGGAAGGACACAGTACATGAGCAGAATAAGTATCGTCGACTGAGAGAAGGACCGGGAGGCTATTATAATGAACCCTGCAATCAGTAACCGCAAAGCCCAAATAAAAAGTTCAGCAAGCAAAGTATTACGCATATATCTGTGCGAACTCCTAGGGCTTCACAGCCTGACAATCAACTCTGCAACATGGATTTTCTATCGTGTCTATAGCATCTTGGCTGTTTTCAGATTCTAAAAACCATAATTTACAAAATTTGCTTGAAAGTGAATAAATAAATTTAATCAGCTACTTTAAAAATGCAAAGATCTTTTTTCGCAAAGGCACCTAAAAATTGCGTTTAAATTAAATTTAAAGCCGCTTTGGGTATTGTAATCACATGATTTGTGTATTGAAAGCATTGCAGTAGTGTACGATATGCTAAAAAATAAGAGCTAAGGAATTTAAAATGTTGATTATAAGCAAAATTGTATATATGGTTTGCAAAATCAGAAATGCGTAAGAATAACTTAATGGTCTTTGGCATTAAGCCTCAATTTTTAATACTTAACACAAAATCTCATTTAAAATTAATCTTGTCACTTTTAAAATTAGGAGTAATTAGTGTTAAGAATGAAAAATAGGAAAAGATTCTCTGGGTTGCCTAAAATGCAAATCTAATTTTATCTTACTACTTTCAGCTGTAAAATTCCTTTTATGTGCCAACTAAAATGCTTTATTGTGCATACATTTATGAAAGGAAGAAATAGTTTAGCAAATAAATTTGTTTATAAAAACAAATAACTTATTTTAGGCTACTTTTGTAAATTTCATTTTAAAACGCAATCATTTAAAAAAGTTGTGCAGATAATTTAAAGAGTTGATTTTCTATTACAACTGAGATTAAAAATGTGCACTTTATATGCACCTTATTTGATACGCTAAATCTTAATGCGAACATTTGCATAAAGTGGTTCATAAAACCTGCATGGTCAGGGAACTCTGCATAAATAGTTCAATCCTTTTTACAATTATTTTCATCATCTTAATTGATATTAAAAGGACCACTGGGATTTCCCTTTTGCATGGTTTTTACCAAATCTAACCTAAATTTGGTAATACTATACTGTAATACGACAGTGGTTTGTCTCTCGGCACTGGTGAATTAGCCCCCTTGTACCTCGCCAAGTGGGCTGGCCTTTTGGGCCGTGCCAATAGCCCAGACATTTTCTCCGTGCTGAATATATTTTCTGCCCGCGTACTTTGTCTTCTTTCGTCTTCAGGGAGTCCTGGAACGCTACACTGGTGGCAACGGAAAGCGAACCCGATCTTAAAGGACATGTATCCTGATTTTCCACTTCTGCGTGATAAGCCTTAGTGGAGCGGAAGAAGTACATATGCTACGGATGGGAGAATGGTGATGACCCCTAATAGAAGGGTTGATGTTGGCGTCCACCTTCGGCATCTCTCCCAGTCCCGTGTTCTACAGAAAAGCCAATGACAACTGAAGTGACATTGGCCGTGAACCATCGGGAAGTTTCGTTACAGGTTTCCCCCACCATTCTGAATCATATCCCCAAACCGAACGAAACTCCAGATCCAGTCCAGCCGCTAGGAGGGATCAGCGACTTTGAGGTCAAGTATCCCCTCAGTTGCGCGCTAATTTGGTGACTGGCACGGTCGGCTCGTGGGTGTTTCTTTACTGCACCGACTACGTTGTAATGGCTGACGCGGAAGGTTGACCTGCGGGAGCGCCGGGGACGACGCTCAAAAGAGGAGGGAGGCTATGTAATACGATAGTGGTTTATCCCTTGGCACTGGTGAGGCGCCACTTTTGTACTTTGATGAATTAGCCCCCTTGTACCTCGTTGGGTGGGTTGGCCTTTTAGGCCGTTCAAATAGCCCAGACACCTTTTCTGCTCTAAATATATATTCTGCCCGAGTATTTTGCCTTCTTTCGTCTTCAGGGAGTCCCGGGACGCTACAATACTGTTAAGCTATTGTTAAACTTAGTCAAATAATTTAAAACATACCTTATTCTAGGAGGAAAAATTTGAACCTAAAACGGCAAAATTTACGCTTGTATACAGCTTACGATTCGCATTTACTTTCCCATATGGTACGCCAGCCTCAACGGGGAAAAATCTATCCGTAACCAGAGCTTTGATTAAAACAACAGCCAGCGTTGTGGTTTCCGTTAAAAGTTTACATTACAAAATATAACAGCACAAGAACGCAGGAAAGGAGGCAGCACTTAGACTACAGAAGCAAAACACTATGTTAGGAGATCATATACCTGAAATAAGTGGGATGTTTTGATGAACCTTTAGATAAAAACACCATAGTGCTTGTTAAACAGAACTAAAATATTTGACTAAAACATTTGTGTTTTCAAAAAATACCCGGTGAAGCCTTTTTGTTCCGTGTTTAAGAACTAAAAAAAGCTACTAGTAATCAACTGAGTTAAAATAAAAGCGGAGCTTGTGTGAACACTATACCGAATAAGATAAAGTGAGGTTATTTTCGAAGCAGTGTTATATGCAGTTAAAAAGTCTATTAGCATAACATGGTGCCAAAATTAGAGGTCACCTAATGATAAACCTGAGGCACCTTTTTTTACTAAATGGACTAATCAACTCTACTGCTTTTTGAATTTCTATAGAAATACATCACTATAACGTTGTTAGGCTTTGAATCCAAATAAACGTTTCTCAGCCTTTTGAGTTACAGACAAAACCTACAGTACGATTTGGACCTTTACCTAAAGCAATGCTGTGATAGCGCTATGAGTTCAATGCTATATATAGCCAGAACTTGTTTGATTCGCAAATATTTGTAATAACCATAAAGGTACTAAATGTTTAGTTGGGCCCAACCATAGGGATTCCATTTTTGTGATTTCGAATTTACAGACTTGCTTGGAATATAATAGATTTAATAATTATATTTGTAAATCTTGAAAAATTTACTCACTTGAAACCACAACTTGCTCAGAACAAAATCTGCAAGCTTGATTATGTGTTAAAATGCTTGCTTGGGTCTTGCCTAGGCACTTCTGTTGGAGGGCAGTGCCTTAAGCTATGTCAATAGTCCTCTAACCCTTCAGCAATGCAAATTTTTCCCTAAGGCTATGATTTCTTTGGTCTTCAGGAAAGACTCAGGCCGCTACAGCGATGTCAGGCAATTGAACTCCATCATAAAGGATAGCTACCCTCACTTCAATTACTGTTAAGTTTCAGTGTGACATTAATACATTGTAGATTAGATAGGCCGTAACGACCTTTAACAAAATGGTTAAAAATGAAGTTTACCTCAGGCAACTACCCCAGTTCCGTGTCCATAAAGTAAGCCAATTAACAACTGATGCGGCATCAATTATTACCCATCTTGCAAAGTTCGTTACGGAGTTGTCCACAATACTTGCATGGCGATGTCACTTAGGTGAACAAGCAGTGAATCTCTACCTCTCTAGCTAGGTGGACAAATTTGGTTAGGCAAGAACAAAGTGACAAGTAGGAACAGACCAGAGATCTATTCATATAGAGCTATTTTTTAAAGCAACCCTGCTCTTGGGCCAGTGTTGTTACGACTAACAAGTGTACATTATCCCTTTCTTTAATACAGCCTTCCTAAAAGAAAAAATTTCAAATCTGGTGGAATTGCTAAAAAGCATCAGTGATGCACGCAAATTTGATGACTAGAGTAAATGGCTTGTGCTTGTTTTTCCTTACTGCGCCAATTGAGAGCTGATGGCAATCACAGCGCTTGACCAAGGGTAGCATCGAGGACGAAGCTCAAAGGGGGAAAGAAGGGCTGCATAATTTGGCTTATTTACTAAACTCTCTGTTTTAATTTTGCAGATAATTAAAGCTATTTTGTATTTCCACTGTGGAACTTGGCATCCATCCCTTCTGTACACCGGCAATCTCTCGTACTATGGTTATTTATATTCAAGGAAGACTTGTGACACTACGCAAAGTCCCTAAATATTCCACTTAGTTTCTTTTGGTGGGACGACTGAAGGTATTCGTGTTTAAATTGTTCTTACCTTGTATGACATGAGCACATTTAATTGGTTAACTATTTTGCCAGTGCAGGTAAAATACATTAAAATGGACGCATTTTCTACAACAAGCGCATAATGCCACCTAGGGAATCAGCAAACAATCTTCCCTCGGATAAGGAACTAATGCATCCGTCCTTAGTTATGGTAGCTTAGCTATCTTGATCACACTAAGACGGTCAGTTTTCCACATCGTGTACCTTAGGATTTTCTAATTTAACTACTTTAACAGAATGAAAGTGGTTTGCATGGTCTATAAAATATGGTGTAGCTGATGCGACAATTTTTAAATTTCTAAAAGCCTAATAAAATAAGATAGGTAAAAAGGATCAATTCAAAAAAAGGATTTAGAGCAGAATTATTAAAGTAAAGGAACTTTATATAAATCGCAACACTTTTTTAACCAAAAAAACCTTTCTATATTTTGCTACAAAAACATGATAATTCAAATCGGTTTACGGATGCTCACAAAATATTTACTTATTCAATACCAAGCAAACCATGTTGTCTAATTTAACAATTTGTGGAATATATTAGGTCGACGATGATCGTGTCAACACTCTTGCATACTAGGTGTGAATTACCACCGAAAGGTAGAAAAAATGAAAACAATCCATTCTACTTTGTCAAGGCAGTAAATATACGAATGGCACAGCGAAGTCCTAAGACCGCAGTTTTTTATAGTTCTGTATTTGCTTTCCCATATTTATAAAACTATGCAGTATTCTCAAGAGCCTTTATCGAAATGGAAGTGATATAAGCTAATTAGCTATGTAACAACCTCTTAAAATGAATTACGTTAATTGAATTAAAAAGTATAGTGCAAGAAATGCCTTAGTCTATTTCTCGCGAATTTGTCGAATTGTGATGGCTCATCTTTTGGAAAGAAATATTTGGAATGGCGGCTCGAGAAGCAGTATCGCTCTGAATTCACTTTGGTGTATGCTTTTGCACAGTTGCCATACCAATAACGACCGTGATTCTAACTGGGCAAATTATTCCTTCTTATGGTGGGTCCTTATATTAGCGCTGTATGTACGTCAATTTGTACGTTTTTTTTGCATGGTTATACCAATTTAACTCCTCGTGGATGCTATTCATAGTTATCTCTCTGAGCCACAAAGACTCACTTGTAAATGTGCTAGCGGTGTCTGACCACAGATTTTAAAAAGAATCCTAAGCAGAAATAAGTAGCACACAATATATTTACGCAAAATAAGAAATGCTTCTTGTTATTTTGTCCAAAATGCGGTACCATAAATGATGGTATTAGTTGTAAACTAATCAGCAATTTCCCATGGATTTAAATGTTCCGCATAATCTGTCAGCTCCTGATAATTTTCAAACTTTTTCAGAGGTTGAATTGTTAAACAACAAATACAGCTTCTACCAAAATCTATACATTGACATGTTATTTAACAATATTATTTTAAATTTCATCATTGTAATTATCTTCGGTAGTTTGTCGTCTTGGAACAATTTGTGCTAAACTTGAATAAATGAAAAACAAATTGTTATATCGTGTCAAAATAGCATAAAGCGATTCGAAAGCTAAAAACTATTTCGGCAAAGTGAACATTTAATCCATTAGCAGTGGAGCAAGTCCGTATTGTTTCAGGACTTTCGGCACAATAATTACCATGCTTTATCTTTCGTCCTAGCCTCTGAGTCTTCTTGTCTGTGATTTTCACTTGATCCGTATTTACAAAGTATCACCGATGTCAAAGACTTACACATTTCCACTTTGGCGATTCGCTTGTGAAATACTTTTAAACATGTGAAAACGACAAAGTAGTAATGTCTTAAAACAAACTGAAGAAGATCAATTTGGGGAAAATTGCGAATATTTCTAATTGTCAGCAATAAAATTGACACTGTAAATAGAACAATCAAACGAAGCAGTTAATTCTTTTACAATTTCCTTAAAGTTTTGTCTAGGTTTAAAACTCTTAAGGATGGTTATCTTGAGGATTCTTTTATGAACTCATAAATATTGTGCAACTATTTTCGCGATTATTTATTGGGCTTTTATGCGTTCATGAAAATATAAAAATAACGTCTGACATACTAGAAAACAATTTGTTTAGTAGAAAGACCTTTTTGATTAATTGACGAAATTTACCTAAAGGAAGTTTGCAAATTCAACTTGTCCAAAAAATAGTAGCACATCACGTCACAGACACCGCCCTTCAATTTTAATTTAGGATCAACACCTTACACAATTCCGAGTTGTTTCTAATTTGACCTAATTCACTATGAACTGCTACATGTCTGGAAAAGTGAAATTCAAGGTGGAAGATGTTACGTTTAAAGGCACAAAATTACACTCGCCTATATCAAGATCTTTAAAGCTAAATTGAAATCTAGCACTATCAACTTATTACAATCATATTTCTATGTATGCACCGCTTAAGTAGGCCTTCTAAATAATGCATACCTTAAATGTACTTTACAAAGATAATAAGTTACCGAATCAAATCCTTTTTGAAAACACTTTTTTGCATCAATGTGTAAAAACTTGGAGATCTAAGTGGCGCTGTATGCTGCGAAATAGCCATCGAATACATTTTAGGCATTCATGCAAAACTATTACACTAATCCGGTTACTATAAGGATCCATCGGCAAATCAAAAAGATGCAAAAAATACACAAAAGCCCATAAACTTCTCGCTTTATATCATCGCCTATCGAATAGGAATACTTATCTACAAATGATTATATTCCATCTCATGCGATTACTTGCATTCACGTGGGCTGAAGGCAATCACACATTCGCACCCACGCTCACAGGTGCACACATTGATAGCAAAAGCCGGATAAACAAATTTTACAAGACAAAGAGTAAGGGAATAAAAATAATGTGCAAGATTAATTAAAACCTAAGCTGCTACTTGAAGAAGCCACATGCAGAAAGTATAGTTAGTGGTGTGGCGGAAGAAGAGAGAGAGAAAATACAAGCATTTGATGATGAAAGGGAAGGACAGAAGTCTATATACAAGAGAGAAACGAGTAGTGGTGGTAGAACTAGGCGTAGAATTCGCGACTGGAAGCACGCATATAAGCATCAGAGGTGGCAGGACCCTTCTGCGGCTCCTCAAGGGAGTACGAACCCTCGTCTTTCTTGCGCAGACGGTATATGCAGAAGAGGATGAGCAGAATCAGCAACAACAATCCAGCGATAGTACTTCCAACGATGGCTAACGGGTGAATTGGTAACATTGTAAACTAATACAAGCTGCCCGAAAGCAACGGGCAACAGTGATGATCAGATAAATTTATGGTACTCTGATTTCCTTATGAACGCCTTTAATTGCATACAATAAGAATTTTTTAGTCTTCCTACCAGGCAAAAGAATGCTTTTTGAGTAAATAGAGATTAATATGCGCATAAAATTATGTCACCTGAAATAAAAAGTAGAAAAGTAAAAACGGCGTTTATTATTTCAAAGCAACTTCATGAAGGTGTACTTTTAAAAGAATTCAATATATATTTGCAATTGATTTATTCTGACGATGAACTAGTCCACTTTAAACAACGCATTTGATTTTACAGTTCTATGCATGGATATTATTAATGAATGGGGTTATCAAATTGGTTTTCATGATGAATGCTGAACACGCTCCAGTAAATTTGAATTTTAGTAAAAAACAACTGCTTTCAAGAAAATTACCAATCTACATATAATTCTTTTAAATTTGCAGATAAAACGAGGATTAAAAAAACTTATCTCCTTGGAATAACCAAAGTTTGCTTCTCACCATCTCAAAAACATATATTTTAAATAACCATTCCTACGGCGACTTTTCTTCTTAGCCATATCACATAATATAAATGCTAAAGTGAACACAATTATTTTGACCTATAAGCTAAGACTTTAATTTCTAACCAATTTACAATAGGGTAACACTCTAAAAAATATGAAAAATTGTCATTTGAATTACATTGAAACAACAAAACTCCAGGTTCATCTCTTTTTCATCAAGTTGTTAAGAACATAACAGTAAATCGTCATGAAAACTAGAGCTAAGAACAAAAAATGACTCATTCGTGCAAATTTGAAAAACCATTAAGGTTATATCTTAGAAATTGTACAGTGCAGCATTGTTAGTACAATGACATAAAACAAAGCTAAGAAAGTTTATTTGCCTTTATTTTACATCAATTACGTCTTAAAAAGCTTCTCTGGCAACCGATCGCCGCAGTTTCTAATTTCTAGTTTCTTTTTGAAAATCGCATTAGCAAGTGCACATTTAACTTACTTTGTTAGATTAGCCATTTTTCCTGCTTTTACACTGATTTAAAATCGTGATTGCATTAACCTCGTGAATTAAAACTAAACAGTGTTTTGTTGATTTCCAAAACTTTTAAATATTATTTTATTCAAGCAATAAGGAATCTATTCAAATATCAAACAAAAATTCCCTATTAAAAAAGCCCATTCAACTTTGGCCTACCGGCAATAACACCGGGCTGGTTGAGAATTTCTCGATGTCTCCAACTATTTTGAACTGCGAGTTCATGAGCAGTTTGCCGAACCGTAATGGGGTACCTACGACTGCTTCCAGGATAATCCTGTTGCGGCGAATCTCTGCCCATGTCTAAATCCGAAAGACACCCCAATGTTATCTTCTAACCATGTCAGATGATCAAATCCACATCCCGACAATTATTTGTTTGTCTGTAACTTTCTAACACAGCAAATTAAAATGGAGGAAGATTTAATTAAACTTAATTACAGAAAGGACAAAGTTGTGGCTACTTATATGATTTAATTTTACCTAAGTTTTTGTAAAATACAGGAATTGGGGTACATACTTGTCAGATCTACACCTTCATTACTTTTGTAGTCCGCTTTGATCTAAAATTACATAAAAACATATCAATTCAAAGGATTTGATTCGGTTTATTAAAAAAGAATATTGACTTTGAAAATATAGGTCTAATGGATGCATAACTCCAATGTAGGCAGATGGGATGTAAGTACACGAACTTGAATAGCTGTTTTATTATTCTAGAGTAGAAGGTACCACATGTACCTCCTTTTCCTTGGAGTAGACGTCCGGATGTTGTCTGAAATCTGGTTTGGGATCTGAAAAAGAATTCAATGACATAAGGTAATTTTTATTTAACCATTAATATATAAAAGTTAGCTTAATAAAATTTCATATCAACCAATAAAATTAGGATAAGTCGACTGGAGGATAACCACTCGTTTCTTACTCATAGTCCAAATAAACACTCATTCAAATTCAATGGGACTCAGATCTGGCAAGGTACTCCGCATTCGAAAAAAACTGGTTTTAATATAATCATCTAAAATTTTGATGGAAATAACTAAACTTTAAGTACTTAAAATTACCACAAAACAATTTGGAAATTAAATGAAACAATCACAAATTATGCCAGAACACTTGCATCCCGAGGACAATCTGTAAGAATACAGATTTTAAAATCCAAGTTCTTACCTGCAACACAGTAAAGTTTAAGAGTAAGTAAACAAAAGCTTGGATTATGATGTAAACTTGCAATAATATCGGTGGTTTCTCAGTGTTTCGGTGAAACAACTGCGTCAAAGTTGTTGCCAAAATTAATGGACATTTTGGGTTTACTCAAGTAACACTATCAATAAATTTTAGCCTCATCTATAGGCAACTCCAAAGTTGCCTTTTTTCTATACATCAAGATGGGAGTATATATAAATTATTTTATTATAGGGGAATCAAAACTATTTAACAAATATGTTGGATTGGTTAGAACTATTACATGCGTTTTCTCTTACAAACAGCTAATTCACTTAATCCAATCCCTGTTCAGGATTAAAAACTTGCCTTCTAATTACATCTAAAGACTGTTTTGTTAGTTTAATTACCAGCATGATGTCCAATTTCTCATAGTTAAAATAAGTTGGCTTTCTACTTTCTGGCAAGGCTGTTTTCTCTCAGGTGAAAAAACAAATATCAGACTTCAAACATTGTCAAGATTATAGTATCTACAAAATGTCGACTAAAATCGTAGGCAATTTTTTTGTAAGTGAGATCTATTACTTGTAGTTAAATGTCTGTATCACGATGCATAAAAATTGGGCACAACCGAATTCACTTTTATATGGTTGTTCAAAGTTTTCCAAAGATAAAGTATTATGCGATAAACAGCACGTACAAGCTTTGTATTTTTAAATAAATAATAATCGCTCTGCTTTATCATTCCTACTATACGAAAAAAATGGTTTTGCACTTCAATGTGGACATAAATTGAAATCCTTTAAGTAATTTTAAGATATCCGAAAAAAACTAACAATTACTTTATTGTAACAACATTTTTCTTTAGACCAGACTACAAAATTATTATATAGAGAATTGAATGAAATCGACTTATTAATCCCTTATTTTGCGTGGAACGTTTTCATCTTCGACAGCCAGAATGTCATGTGCGTACATAAATATTTCAAATATCCTTTCAAAGGCTGAGCAAAAACAAAAAGGCGTTAAAGCAGTGCCTTATTTTTTCATTAAATGTTTGCGAGCTGATCACTGTTTTAAATACGGGCATCAGGGTACGTGCTTATTTTCTGCCATGCTTCGATTGAAATGGCACATTAGTGATTCGTTGACTTAATTTTGACACCTGGGATTTTTTTTAAAATTTAGAATAGTCTAATAGATATCAAAAACTCTAAATAGTTTTAATGGTGGTAACTTCAGAACTGTGTAACAGGGTAGGAGCGATCTGGAAAGTAACATTAGAATGAGTTATGTATTCGGTAAAAAGAGCAGCCATGGAATATAACTGTTTTCGTTATAGATGATGATTAGCAAAAAAGCAATCCCTAAAGCTAATTTTTATTCCTTTCTATCGTTGTGTTTTATTAAATGTTTTGCTTAGACAAAAAGCATAGGACAAACATTTCGTCATCATACCGAAAGTCAGCTTATTTAATAGCAGTTTCTTTCTCGTTTATGGACAGATTGAGCATTTGTAACGGTCATCAGGTGAACCGACACAAAATCTAACTGCTTTTTAAAATGAGTTTGGTTCTCGCACTGTATGACATTTAGACTTCCAACTTTATGCCTCAAAATCAGAAATGAAGTGAGTCATGACTTTGTGAAATTACAACTGTTGCCTTAGTCGTAATTACGTTTGTAGGGTCCACGATACTTTTAAAAAAGAAAACGCTGGTATCACCAGAAGCAATTAATAAAATCTAAATTTTGGACTGTAAAGAAATGGGAATACCCAATTTATGCTTACTAAAGGTAGAAAACAAACAGATCTGCATGAGTGAATTCGTGTTGCACTACAATGATGCAAAAAAATTGTGAAGAAACTTTACGGAATAAGGGCATATAACAATATCAGTGACGAATGATGACAACAAAAAGAAAGCAAAATAATAAAAATTACGAAAATCGTTAGACCTAAACTGTTGAATAATTAAGCAGTAGTTAGAATTTTCTTAAAGCTCCAACTTTTTGACACATCAGAAAGTAAGAAGTACACGGCCTTATTTTTTAGCCAGTTGACATATTTGAGTTCATGCTTGAATAAACCACAGACACTATACTTCACGAATATTTATTAGAAGTAATAGCCGTCGAAATTTAAAAGAAATCGTTTAGCACAACTTTTAAGCAGCTAAACATATCCGAAGTTGCGATAACGACATTCCATCACACAAGATTATCAATATATAATTCAGGATTAATTTTAATAAAGCAGAAATAAAATACAATTTTTGATTTTCATTAATGCACAAATTCATGGCACAATTCAAATTTTAAATGTACGCATCGAAAAACCGGTAAATCATTCATTACTACTGTGAGACCTTAGAGCATTAAACAAATCATTCCTAGTTCCTAACTATGACTAAAATTGTACTTAGCTCACTAGCAGAATAGAAGAAGCAACATTTGCTAAAAGAATCTAAGCTAGCTGACCACCTACCAGGCATACTCTCCCCCAAGCGCTGAACATAGCTGGCTTCAGGATCGAGCGATCCCAGTCCTGGCAAATAAGCCTCATCAAGACGATGCTTAATGAGCTCCTCCAGACTGGCTAAAGTCCTGCCGTGGCCGGTGGAGTAGAGTATCACCTCGAAGGTCAGTGCACGTCCGTTATAGCCGGAGCTTGCGAGAGTGGACAGACGTCGAATGGAGGCGACGCGCTGGAAGCCCGTAGATGCGTGGCAGAGCTCCTTCAGTGCACGAATGATACGTGTTCTCCAATAGGAACTAGTGCTCACGACAGCAGTGGAAGCAGGTGAGGATGTGTCTTCGTAGAATTGGCTAGAGTAGTGAGTCATTACACTCTGGAGTACCACGAGGTGGATCTTCAAAATGGCTATAGAGATAAAAGCAATACAACTAATATCAACAATACCTTTGAAACTATGTCTTAAAAGCGTAGAAGCAAGTAAAACTTTCAAATATGTGCGTGATTAGTCACATATCCTTTTGCTAACGCGAAGTACTTAGCAGTGAATTTACCCACCTTTTGCTAAACTGGGACAGATAATAGCATTTTCGAGGAAACGTATTTCTAACTTACCACTAGACATCCCGCAAAGCATTTGTAGTTATTTTCTCCAGAAAATAATTCGTCAATACAGAAACTGTCAATAATAAATTTATTTACAATTAGACCAGTCTTTTTATAATTTGCCTCCTTAATGACCTTCAGCGTCGTCGCCTAAAAAAACCAAAGGACAGACGTAGTGGACGAAACCCGTTCATCATCTATAGATACCTTAAATGGGAGTGACATGAATTTGACCTATCACATTACTACGTCCACCAAGCTACACTTTAACTTGAAAATTTAAAAGTTATGCAAAAAATATCTCCGGTAATTAAGGCATATGGAAATAAAAGCTCATACCATAGCATCGCACTTTTTTTCGACACTGTCGCCATTAATTTTACTTCACACCTGCTAATTCCAACATATGTAAAGAAAGTTCAAAGAACATCGTGGTACCATTCGATAAAGATATCACTATTTTGTAGCATAAATTGT
This sequence comes from Echinococcus granulosus, assembly GCF_000524195.1. NCBI lineage: Eukaryota > Metazoa > Platyhelminthes > Cestoda > Cyclophyllidea > Taeniidae > Echinococcus > Echinococcus granulosus. The sequence goes on along the minus strand of NW_020170389.1, from coordinate 1,829,884 downwards.
TGAATAACCTTAATTTGGAAATGTTTATGAGGTTGTCAATTACTTATTTTGCCAAAATGTAAATAGTCACGATGCGTTTTTAATATTATCATTCAAAAAGCTCATTTTGTTCATCATGGAAAAAAGTTTGTGAAAACACACTCGGATGAAGAAAGCTTTCATAAGGAGAAATAATAGCAGAAAAAAATACCCTTAAACCATAAGCATGCTTTCTACTTCATCATTAATCCATAAACATTGCCTTGAAGTGCAAAAGATGAAACGTTGCGCATTAATGGAAGCAAACCAATGATATTAAAAAAAGAATTTCTTCCATTAAATTATCTACAGATGCATAAGTGATTGTGGTTTACTCAGTCGATTTAGACCTCTTTTCGGTCCAAAAGATCAGTTTAAAAAGTAGATTTTTGACAAAAAAGAACGCGAAGTAGTTCATTTTCGGAGTAAAAAACCTGATGTCTTTAACTGGCATCAGAAAAGAATCTAAATCCCTTTGACACACTTGCGTTTGACCAAGAGGTGAATGAAATGAAGGTATTTTCGAAGACAGCTCGATCACAACAACTATCGATTTGTTACATAGAACCTCGGTGAAAGAGCAATAGGCACATATGTTTAAACTTTATCTCCAAATAAAGTCTCAATAGATGTAAATACGGTTGTTTTTATTATAGTTACAAGCTAAGAAGCTAAAGGTAGATAATATTTGGAGGAAATGGTGATCACTATAAATTTTCTTGTGTGGCCTTAAAGGGATAAAAGTATTCAGACAGGTAGAAATCCATGGGAAAAGTTGGTCATCGAATACAAAAATTACAGTAAAACGACCAAACAAATAATAGAAGTCAACAATTCCTTTATAGAAAGCCTAGGTAAATGTTTGAAATTCAAATATCATAACTTAATACATTGATTTGGAGAGTTCCCCTGACACATAGCATAGTCACATTTCAAACAGTCCTTCAGCAGCTCACCCAGATACTAAGAAGGCCTAAAAATATTTAAGTCGCTTTTTAGGTTACTAAAAGGCAGACTTTCTTTAAATTCTGAAAATAAAAAATCCAGCTAAAGATCAAAAACCTCAGTTGAGAGCGCAAAAAAAGTTGCTTTGATTTTGGATGGAGTAAAGTAAAGCGAAGTCACTGACGAGGGAGCGAAGAGGTCATTATCTGTATTTCGCCATTAAATTCATCACCTTTACCAAATGTCAAGACTGCCGTTTGGGAAATAATTCGTGGATACTCTTTTTGGCAATATTTTTAGTGTTACATAGTTTATTCATAGTAAAGAATGAAAATTCGCAGTGGTGGCTTGATTAACAATCAAAAGAATGCGTTACATCCCGGAACGAGTAAGGAAGGAGAAAAATTAGCAAAGGATTATTTGTTCGTGCTATCTGTAATGACAACAAACAACAAGCATAGATTGACCTGCATAAAATTTGCATGAGATAACATATGCATTACTAAAATTTTTCTTCGGGTTTTCCTCGTATATGTTTTTGACCGAAGTATCAACAAGGTTCGGTGAGTAAAACTGATTCTACCCCTCTCAGTGCAGTGTTGCTTGTACTTTAAAATGGTTTGGCAAACAGATGCTCAAATTTGATTATGACTCAATGGGGATGGATAAATTACGAATTAAGTTTTAATGCTAAGTACATAGTTGATGGGATTTGCGTCAAAGCGCGTTAAATAATCTCAGCGATATTAACTGTTAAGGGACAAGGATAAAAACCATTCATCCAATGGATAATATACTGAAGGAGACAGCCGATGAAAGCAAAGTTGTTGACTAGTACAGGAATCGCATGGCACCCTAAGGCTTAAGTATCTTGTTATTTTATGTACACCATGTACACATAAAGTAAGTGTTCGCAAAAATGACTAGTAAATATTCTCTGAAGCCATCCCAGCGACACCGATAAGGGCTCCACCTTAAGGCAGAATTTCCACTTATCTGCATTAAATTAAGTAATAGCTCAAACATCCTAAAATTTGTCGCTCTGTTCTAAACCTCAGTTCTTTAAATTTAACTAAAACTTGCCAGAAAAATAAAAATAATAATAATAAAAATACGGAAACAATTTTTGCGTGGTAAAACACAATAAGGGCAAATTTATACATTTTAAGGGGACGTAAGCGTCTTTAAATTGCACGAATGAGTAGCTTCCTAAGTTTTAAGAACTGCCACTTGAAGCACTGTCAATTGCAATATGTACTTGAGATAAAATATTCAAAATTTTAGTCAAATTAAAGTTATTTTCCCCTGTCTCAGGCATGGACAACTTTAAATATTTTACTAAATTTGGCTAAAATTCTTGTGAAAAAGAATGTTACGAAAACAAGACGTAGTAGAAGAGAGTTAACAATAAATTGTGAAGTCAACTAAGCATGCTGTGAATATTTCCTTCCATTCTGGTAGTAAACATCACAGCTGCTGAAACTGTTATTCAAAAAGATAACTGGTCTCCGGCCATCGTGGAAATATGAGCAAAACCAAAATACTTTAAGAATTCAGTTTGTACATAGCAAAACTGGCATATTTACTTGTTGATCTTTCAACTAGGTCCTATTGTAAAGGTTTTTTGGATTTGGATTCTTCAAGCTTTTAGGCTTTGATTGCTATATTACCATATAACAGTCTTCGCCATCCAGCCTACAATCTCCAGTTCATGGCTGAAGGTTCCGGAAATGCAATGTCGCAAAATAAAGCTCAACCCAAAGTTGAGGCGTAGTGAATAAACTGGGAATCGTCCAGCAACAATTTGACCGATCTACTACTACAGAGGGCTCCAGCTCTTTAAATAAACATCAGCTGAAGTATGCTACTTTCCCGGTACTACCAGTTATAAACCATTCTATAATAAACATCCTTGGGGTGTAGTATTGTAAGATTTTAAAATACGTTGTATTTTTGACACGCCCTTTTATTTTGCCAATCTCTATATGGGATTCACCATTTCTGGTAAGTAAGCATATGTAATCTCCCTATTATTCTGTTGCCACAGCGCTTAAAAATATTCTTTTAAGAAAAAATTTCTACTCTTTGAGACTCCAGGAATTTCAATTCATAATTTGAACCACTCGCGGCATAGATCTTGCGCACTGCTGAACGTAGCTTAATCCTAAATGTAGCTGAATTAATACAAATTAGAGCTATTCAATATACAAGTAAAGTCCACTTATATTCGCAATATGCTTCTTCAGATTAATCTTAGAAAGGACACAGTTGAATGCTAGTTTGATATTCATAATGTATAATTAACGGATTTAAATCACATTTTTCAGCTCATCACCAACGGTAGTTTTGACTACTGTCTTCCCTTGCGCGGAATTCAGCCATCTAATTTATAATGCTGCTTATCACTGTTCTACTTTCGGCTATGATTTATTCTTTTGTTACCAATTTAAGATGCCATGAATGGGTAGAGAAGGTTCGTTACTAATTCTGAAGACAAGCCTCCAACATTGCATTAACTTCAATTTTAATTTAAGCGTTTCTGCCAACAGTAAATTATATTTGTTAAAATGACTTAATTCACAAAACACGTAAAATATCAGTAAGAATATTCAACGCTTGAGTGAATTCGTCCCCAGTCATAAAAATTTATACTCAGCCACAGCTCAGGAAGGGCGCCTACAAGTGATGAAAAACTATAAATTATAGAGAATATGATATTTAATCCCTGTATGAACATCTCACGTTTCAAAGAAAAATAAAACTAATAATATTTTACACCACCGTACATCATTATACAAACCTAAAAGTGCTGAAATCGTGTTGTAATCAGGATTCATAGCAGGTCAATAAGGCAAAGATACTAGTAACTGGAAGGCAAGATGAGTTTGATTTCCGATAAACAGTTTCCCATTGTAATCACCTAAACAGTAGGGGTCAAACACTATTACGTGGTAAGTTTACAAGAAAGGATCCATCCTACCAGTGCTGCAATCGACAAGATCCTCACTGCTGGCTCGCGTGCCAGGCAGAAAGACGCCGGTGGTGACGTTCACGCAAAAGCAATCAAGGGCGTTGCACTGGCGCGCCATGTAGAGATCAGGGCGGTCAGAACGGCATGCTGGCAAGCTCTCTGCGGAGAAGGCGATTCGTGATTTGGACAGCGGCGGCAGCGGTGGTGAATGTGAAATGAGGGAACCCGCGGAAAAGTCAAGTCCCATCACCGCCTCTTTTCCATCGAAGACGGGAACCCTCAGAGCCAGTAAACGGCGCACTTTGGCACATCCGACTGAAGCAATGACTCGTAATACAGATATTCCAAAACCATAGATAGGTGAATGGCATGCAAATCAAACATAAAAGACGTATTTCTTTACCTACTGACGTACTGTCTGATCAAATGAGGGCTATGCGTTACTACTTTTTATTAGAGAAGACGGTAATCATTCGTAAACACAACCAATTCCGAGGTAGTCTATCTACCTTGAATTAGGGAGTTTATTTACATGTTTTGTGATGAAATACGATTTTATTAATTCGAAACCAAAACGGTCCAGCACATAAAGGTATCGAATTTTGATCATAAAGTTTATAGTTGAATGGGATTTTATGCCTTTTTATGAGGTCTGCAGTTAAAATCAACTCAAGCAATAGTGAAAATTCTTGAAATCATATAGGTGAGTCAAGAATTTGGACAAAATCCACGAAACTAAATACATGCCAATAATCAAAACGTCTTAGTAATTTGGTCCAGATTAAAAAAATATTCCCCTTTTAATCGTATTGTTACAGGTGGTATCGTATAGTTTAACTAATAATTCAACGCATACCGTTGGTAGTACTTATTGACCATAGAATTCATTTATTTTAGTAAGTCTCGCAAAATTTTTAGAAGAATCTCTTACGCACACCAATTCAGAATGTTTCAGTTTGAACTATACCCACAACACTAATGGTCAAATTAAAAGAGTATGCACCGAAATTGGCTCTCATTTCAAAATTAAAACAGCTACAGAAAAGTCCTGACGTTGTGAACGCTATCAATGTTTTGTACTATTCCTTTGTCTTAAACAATGAGACAATCTGCATCATTTTCGTTTCGTCTTGTCAGCATTGTAATTGCCATGCAAAGCACAACGAAAGGGCGATTTGACTTTATTTCGGACAGAGATAACAAATAATGTACAAGGAATAGTCTATTCACTTTTATGCTAATGATGAGGAACAAATGGAGAGAAAGTGAGTTATTCTATCTATATTTAATCAGCTTTTGCTCATGAGGGGATGTTGTTGCGTTTTATCTTTGTTTAAAGCTTTCCTCTTCGAAATTTTTTAAAGTAGAATTAAGCAATCTTTATTCAGATGTGTTGAGAAGAGTGATTTGTGGCCATAGCAACCAGCTTGTAATAAAAAAGAACGGCATTTGCAATTTGCATTAACTTTCTGATTGTGAAGGCTAAAAAATAGTGCACCACACTTATATTTTCTTGACTATTGTGAGCAGTACTGATAAAGTAGAGCACTTTTTACTCCTTGGAATGCATCATGGGCTGTGGGATCTGTATAGTTGCGCACCTATTTCAAAGAAGCATCGCTTTACTGAAACCTCAACGAAACATTTCATACCACAAGTTCATTTTTTATAATACAACTCTGCTCTAGATAAGAGAGAAGTGTATAACTATGTGCAAAAACCCCATATTCTTACGAGAAAGATTATGATTGTTTTGCTAATTTTCAGATCAAATTAATTGATTTGCAATGTACGTATTTGGTATGACACATATTTGCAATTGGCACAGACTTGTTTCTAAGTCATTGAGAACCAGTAAACCAACAGATAATGCCAAAAAAGAGATAAAACAAATTTGCATTGTAGTCTAATTTTGTTTTTTTCCACTTATCTCTATTAACTAGTGTCTTTATGAACTAGTCACAAGAGTCTCTTTCCATTTTTCGAAGAAGTGGTTGTAACTGTTAAGTCTAGTTAAACATTTTAATCCTCCTTAGAAAACCAGACGAGGGAGAATTTCACTTTCATATGTGAATCATTTAGCATTTCCAGAGTATCTCCAGCCTATAGTGTACAGCGTTTGACAGATTGACACTCGTCCTCAGTGTAATCTTTAAATGAACTTCTGCAGTCCTCCCAATCAATGAAGTCAATCGGCTAGCAGGACACAATCCGCCTCATATTACCAGGTACGAAAATTGCCATTTCACTCGACATCATCGTCTTTTAAGTTTCTTATTAAAGTGTAAGGGCACGCAATGATACAAATAAAATTGCTTAAAATGTCAAATCCTGATGGATTTTTCCATTTTTAAATCGTCCGCACCATTAATACCCCATTTTGAGCTTTGACGCGCAAAATAATGAGGTTCTTCAAAATTTTAACTTGTAAATAAACAGGAAAGTAATGACTTGTATTAAATTTGAAACGTTAACATAAATTAGTGATTGTATTACTTAGACTAGACGGTGATACAGTATATTGCTATTTCTTAATGGATTGTGATCTGAAAAAAATAGTCGTATTTGCATTATGCTGCACACTTCATTTGTGTTCCGCTTATGGTCCATTCTATCTTATTATGCTGCAGATTTAGGAAAAAACTGCTGTTTGCAAGCTTAAAGAGCAACTACCTCTACAAATGAATACCTGGATTTTTCTTTACTCAACATTCAAATTAGTTTCAAATGCACAAATCGTGGGCAAAAAAGTTATAGAGAAGTCTTGTAATCCACGGAAAAAACTCAATGATAGCACCAGGCTTTAACGTAACAAACGACGAAAAGCTATTTTTTGCATTTACAGAGCATTACTTTCGGTTAGCAATATCATTTTACTTTTTATGGAACCAGATAAAGCTGTTACCTTGGGGTTAGCTTAAGGTAACAATTAGCTATCCCAAGCAAATTTTTTATCTGTAAAGCCTTAATTGCCTCAAATATATAAATGGAAAGCAAGAAAATGAATGTTAATTCTTTTTAAATCTTGGTGTTCTACTTAGAGATATTTCAATTATTTGCTAAAAAACCTTAGTTTTTCTTTGATTACCTATTGAGTTTATAGCGTTAAAGGCAATAGAATAAAGTATTGATAATAATGCAATTCACCTTTACGAAATGTTTTTGCCATGGCAAAAAAACTACTACTTTTGTTTTGTTTTGCAATATTTGCTAAAAAAATGACATTTGAAAAATTTAGAAATAGTTTGACAAAAATTTATGCATTTAATGTTTGTGAATGCCTCAAATTTTTTTGTGTTTAATTTTTTTTAGTAAGGTCTATCGTAGCATTTCTGCCAACTGTACTTTTTGGTAAAAATGGTCAAATAATTAACTAATTAAACTATAATTTTGTTAGTTTTGTTTTTAATTTAAGGCAAAAATGCAGATTTTGTCGTTTTGAAGCCCAAACTAATCTACCGAGTAAAAACAAAAAAACAAAAACAGATTCTTTTTTTGATCATTTTTGGGTATTATTATAATTTTTAATATTGAGAAAAATCCTTTTTTAAATTTTTTGATCACTGAATTTTTACCAACAACGACATTATGTACTGCGTACAGGATCATGCAACGCAGCTATGCTTCAGTTATATTCAAGGCCTTTTCAAAGGCGGTATTTGTTACATATCGACAATAGTGTGTGGGGTTACTCGGGCAGTTAAAAGTCCGTAATGCCCGTTGTGGAGTTGTCTACATTTGTCAAAATTTGCTGAGATTACATCTTTTAATTAAATCGATTAGACATGCACATAATTTAAGGTGAATTCTACAGGCTGTAACTCTACTGCGTAAATCTGTACGGTAAGGAAACCTAATTCATATGCATTAAAAAATGTACATGTCGCAGAAAAAAAAGGTGTTTTTAAGACCTAATAGCATCATTTAAAATAAAGGAATATAAAGATTTTTAGTCATATAACCATTTTGTTACAAGTTAGTTTTCCTCCAATTTTTGTAAACACTTTTAAAAAAATTATATTATTTGAGAAGTAAAGTTAAACTGAATTTACAAAAATTTCATCCAAAAAATTAGCTAACAAATTGTTGATTTACCAAATTTACAACTGAAAACTAAGATTTTAATTCCTTTTTTTGCATTCGGAATCTCAAATTATTTAGTTAGAAATTTAACGCAAAGAAAGACGCTTAATATTGTTTTGCGCGGCAAAGTTTTCGTTTTTTTGCATGACGTTCGTTAAATGCTAAATAGGCATTTTCGTCAAAATCAGTGCGTACAATTTTAAAAACGTAAGTTTAAATTTAATAAAAAGTTTAATGAAATTTAAAGGAATTTTTTGTTAAAGTATAATTAACCGGTTAAAGTGGCAATCTTTATTACTTTGTATTTTAGTGCAATTACCAAAACAAGTCTATAATTTTTTCATGTGTGTGTTAAAAGTAAAAAATTTTTTTTCCTCGTACACTATACGGCAGAAAAAATTTTGCCCAATTGAGATCATAAAATTGTGACAAATGCAAATTACCATTTCTTAAAAAACACATTTTGTTCGCTCACGTAGCAGTGTCGCCACCACTTCAAACAGTTAAAAATTGTTCACAAAAACATAACAATTTATTTTCTTTTTTAAACATTAAAAATTACATTGTATTGAAATCAATCAGAGAATTGTTTAGAAACATCTGCGTTGTATTGAAAAAAAAAGATTTAGAATATACGTTTAGAAGTTGACTTTTGCTTTTTTTCGTTATGTCAAATGCCCTACAAAATATTATTATATAAAAAATTTTATATAACTTAGAAAGCCGTGGTAAATTAAATAAAGTGTGCATTTTAATTAAAAATGTCAAAATGTAAGTTTTATTTTCAAAAAAATAGTTAACTTTTACAAAAAAAAAACAACGCAAAATGATATAAAAGCCAAATATATTTAAATTATTTTAATTCAAAAATATGAGCTACCAAATTATGTTTTTTTTTTTGCGAGATCATTTGAGGTAAAAAAAATCACTTGGATTTTTGTGGTTTTCTCATTAATGCACTAAATTTTGTCTAGCTACCTATCAAACTCAAAAAAAGGTTTCCTTTTTTTAAACATACATAGCTAGTTTTTAAAAGGATCTTAAATAAATCTAAATAAATGCAACTAAATTGTAAAAAATTGGATTTTTGCTAAATAGTTGCTTACGTGTCGTGTTTACTACTCTGTTTAACACGCATGCCTTATAAAGTGTATCTAGAGCAAACATTGCTATTTAATTTTTTCAGGCAAAGGTTAAGGCCTTAAGTTTTAACTTTCTCTCGTGGGCAATAACTTTGATTGAAAGCCTATAAATGTTTAAAAAATTGTGCCAATCAAGACCTGTTTTGCAACAAAATTTTTTGTTTTTATTAGATTTTTTTATTGCTAAAATTTTGGTTAAAATCGAGCTGATCTTCTAGTCTACCTAACAATTTGTTTAAAAAACCTAGTAAATAAATATAAAATCCTTGTATCAATCTTTAGAAAACCGATATAAGTTTTAAATTAATTAAGGACAACCACTCATTTGCCTTACAGTAAAAAATTTAACAAAAACCAATAATGTTGTGTGAAAACGCTTAAAAAAAGAATCTATCCTCAAGAAGAATAAGAGTGTATAAAATGTTACTCAAAAATAATGTGCCAGTCAATTATGCAAAAAAGAATTTAATACACGTAATGGGTTTCAAATGCGCTGCTTTACTTAACCTGGATTTATGAATGATTCATTACAAATGGTTATCACAACAGCCATAATTAGTGACAAAAACAAAGTTAACTAACAATTATGACGTTAAATTTTTTTGAGTCCAAATTTTTTTATCCTAAAACAAGTCTTGTCAAATAAGAATTAAAAACACTCTATCACCATTCGCAAAAAATGCTGCTAGAACTCTCTTTTTTATTAAGATATTGTACATACTCTTTTTTGAATTTAACCAGTTGACTCTAGGCCATCTAAATTGCAATTTAAGCCGTAACTTCATTATACAACATGTCACAGCAAAACCATCGGTAATAGCTCAATAACTAAGAGTAAAAGTTAAACTTGCTTAAAAGTCAGCTTTTACTCTCAGTTTAGGGAAAATGCGATGCGTAAAAAATTTGCGGATTAAAGAATTTCTTTTTTTTCCACATTAATTTTGCTAGATTCATTTAGTAAATTAAAGACAGTGATCATAGCAATTTTTAGTTTGAATTTTTTTTAGTGAAATGATGTAAACCAAATAAAAAACAAACTTTGATAAATCAAAAGAAAGCTGGTGGAAATTTATTACCTACTTGATGCAGTTTAAGGTTTTAGTGCATGATGATTAAAAAAATGGTTAAAAATTGCAAGCTTAAGCAGAGATTACCTTGTGCCAAAATAACCCTTTTAATATAAATTCCTAAATGTTAAGAAGATACAAAATACGCTGCTTACATTCAAATAACACACACATCAATTTATGGAAAAAAAATATGCCTTTTAAAGGTTTTTTTTAATTAAGTAAATTTTTACTACTTCATGTGTTCACATATAGACTTAAGTAGGTCAAGGCCAAATTTTACATACCGTTTCTCTTTTTTGCCGCAAAATTTCACAGGAAAAGGTAAGGGTCACAAATTTTTTCAGATTATCATCGTATAGTTATCCATCGCTTTCTTCAAATATAATTTTGTGCTTATTTTAAAATTCGCAATATACACACTAACTACTATGCAAAATTTTTGCCAAAAGTAACCGTGACATCGCGAAAATTTTTTAATTATTTTATAAAGTTTTTGAGGCTATTCTTTAAAAAAATTCACAATATGATCAAAGCAAAAATAAATTATTAAAACAAAGAAACTCTTTTTTAAAAAATTTAGAAAAATTAATGTTAATTTAAGGCACTTATTATACAGGATAAGATCGTTGCATAAATGTGGATGTTTTGCCAAGCAAAAGTCAATCGATCAAATTATGTGTCCACTGTTTTTATGCTAAGTGACGTGCGCATCTGTACAATTCTATTGGATTTTTACCTCTAGCTCCTAAATATATTGCATCTTCTTGCGTTTGTAATAGCGAAGACCATAACGGAGGGTTACGATGGGTAAGTATACTGCGATTTCTGCATTTTCGTAGTTGCTAAAATTAAGCAAAAATACATATGTTTAAGGTTAAAAGTAAAGCCTAAACTACAATATTAAAAGCTGTTTTGTTTGTTTTGTTTTTAAATATCTAATACAAAAAGTTAAAAGATTGCAATAAGTTCTTGTGTTATTAACAGAATTTGTATTATGATCAGATTTGTTTTCAGTTCTTGAACGTTAAGCTCTTTGTTAAAACTAAATTCTTTTTGCATTTATGTACTAAAAAATAAAGAGATTAAAGCGTCATTTATAGTAACAAACGAAATTTAGAAAACGTAATAAAGGACCGAATATTGCAGGCTGTAGATGCTGTTACAAGAAATGCAAATGTGGTATGTTATACGTTTTGCACGATTGTTACAAATATGTCCGTTCTTTCGAGAACATAAATTTAAAAGTATTGTAATATTTTTTTTATATTTTAGGATGTCATAAGAGTCGCAACACAGTTGTAGCTGTCACTAGTACCCCATGTCCTTGTAAGATTTTTCAACCTTACATATTTCTTTCACAGTGCAGTTCACATTAATTTTTGCTCTCTTAAGATATACCTGTTGAGTTTTTACCTCAGCGGCCTCCTGGGGAAGGGTATTTTCCTCGTGGGTTTCACATAGTATTTCAATGCTTGTTTATGTGCAATCGTTAAACGTCTGCTTAAATTTTAGCTTTATCTTTCTACCCTTGGTGTAAGATATTTTTTAATTTGATAACCCCTTTTCTGTCATTCATGATTAGTAAGCCTATTTAACCGTTAAAAAGCGAACAAAATTGCTTTTGGGTTTTTATGTGTTTTAAGAGGTATTACTGAACGAATTCCTTTTTAGATGGCGGATATTGAGTTGGTTCAGAAAATTCATTCAATAAATATCTACATATAATCGATGCCAAATATTTGGTTTGTGCTATCATCTTTCAAATGCTGCCATATGTTTACGTTGTGTCTTTTAATGCGAATAAAAATTCTAAAACATTCTTTAATAATCAGTTTAGCCTATCTCAAGTTGTCGTTTGTCTTTGTTTGTTTGAGACTTTGTGTAAGACATTACCTTTCTACTTTCTACCTTAGTGCTTTAAAAAATTATATTTTCCGATTATTTTCTTATAGTAGACATCCTCATACATGTATTGCTAGCAAACCCATAACAAAACTTTTTCAGATGGTTTATAATTAGTGGCATTTCTGTTGTAAACATCAATCCTGCAGAATACAGGACGTCAGTTTTAGTCCTTTTACTATGAGTCGTTTTAGATTATTCCATCTGCAGCCTATGCCGTTCTACCATTACAAAAAGGTCTAGTATTGCAAACTAGAACTAAAAAGTAGTTTTATGCAACAGTATTATTTTGAAAAGAGAGAAATAGTTGTGATAATGGAGAAAAAGTATTTGCAACATGCATTACAGTTTTTGCACTTAAGTAAGGATTGGTTTTCTATTTATACGTGACAAAAGCACCTTGTATTAGGCTAAAATGAGTTCAAAAAGTTCATATAGTTTTGAAAAAATATGTATTTTCTCGACAGTTTTCTTGACAGTTTTCAAAACTGTCATGATAATTTTATCTTCCTTGCTAAATTTATACAGGTTACGGCTAGTGCTAAAGCTTTTAATAAATAACAAGACTGATAAGGCAACTAGAAACGGACGCCATTAGCAACCCTTCTGCTAGGAATTGTTGCAAAATCTTTTAACCTGGTCATAAGCTTATCTTTTGACAAGTTTTAAGGGTAACGTTAGGCGGTAAAAATTAGTAATATGAATTTGGGTTCCTAATCTAAAAAAATTTGCGTAAATTAACAGGAACTTTATATATAATTTATTAGGTTAAGAGTTTGTTTGTGTACCAAATAATGAGATGTAAATAACCTGTCCCTAGATATCTTTGAAAGTTCAGAAAATCACTAACTGACTTAATATATCAGTGTTTAATAAACGTCAAAGCAGAGTAAGTCTAAAACTAATTAATATCATAGCTTTATTTTAGTAATTGAAAAATGTTTACCACCGCTTAAGGTGTCCTTCTATGTTAGTAGTTTCCATCAACATGCTTATACGGTAATCTCTCAGCAAATTATAATCCTGCAGTTTCATAGTTTTTTCATTTTTTATTGCGTTTATTACCATTGAGAGCAATGTAGCACCCACCCAGGTGACGATTATAGATATATAAAGCCTACATTATTAGCATTCAAGAAAATATGTACCTAAAAAGATATTATGAAGAAATAAGAAACACAATAAAACAACAATTTGCTTAAATAAAGGGGTTGACAAAGGAAGTTTTTAGTTTTGAAGGAATTCAACAAGAATTTAAGCAGGCAGATATTTTTTAAACCAGTAAATCTTATTTTAGCCTAAATTACACATTTCGCGTTTTGTTTTTTTTGTTATAGTGTAATTCTATTAATTTTTTTTATAAAACTCTGAATTTGTTGATAATGGTAAAATTTTAAAAAACCAACCTCAAGATTATAATTTAGGGTGAAATAGGATAGGAAACTACTCGTAACGTCAATCAGATGTATTCAAATTTAGCTTTATGTGTGATTTATCACAAACCTGCAAAATAAAGGATCTTAAGAGTACGGCCTTTTTTTGTTAGTAAAACCATATTTAAAGCATACCAGGCCCTTTTTAATTTTTTTTTGGTTTTACTATTAAACATCATAAACTTTTTAGTCTCATTTTTGTGAGGTGTTAGAAGTAAAATGCTTTTAAAACCAAACAGCTTCGCAATAGGTGCTACACGTAGTCTGCTTTTCAAAGTAATTCCAACACAAGTAATCATGACACTAGTGCTGCCAATTTTGAAAAATTAATAACATTTTCCTTGCAGTTTATCAAAAATTTCAACAAACATTTAATTTGTCACCCTGCAGGAGAAGAGCAATTGTGTTGGTATTTTATACGGTAAAACAGTATCAAGTTTTGCCTTTGTTTGAATGTATATCGCCACCAAAAACATGTAGTCACTGCCTTTTTAAAATTTGATCACCAGATCTGCTACTACGTTATTAGCTTTTTGAATAAAGCTTTTTCGAGACATTTGATATTTATCTGCTACACAAAAAGAAGGCATAATGCTAGGATGAGGGACCACTGCCTTGTCTCAGAGCCCATGCTGCTAAGAGAAAATACGAAGATGGAGCATTAAGTTCCCATTAAATCAAAACGAAATGTGAAACAAATAATTAAAATGTTATATAGCCCACCTCGTCTTTTGCGCATAGTCACCGGCGTTACCCATTGCCGAACTCGTGTGCTGGCCATCACAATATAATCAGTAATTTAAAAGAAGGAAGTTGACTTCTGCGTCACTGTTTCCTCTTGGCAATTCAACAGTTTCCTAAAGTTTCGTCCTGTACGGAAACTGGGTTCGGAGACAAGGGAATGTGCTGGCCTTCACTTCTGTTTATCACTTGTCACTTAGTAAGGAATGTTGTTTAAAAATAATTTTGTGTAAACAAGATTTTGCATCTGTTCCTGTTTACCATTTTATTCTCTAGTACTGCTTAGTCATATCTTTTTGGGTCCTACCTAGCTAGTGAAGATGTAGAATAGGCATAATGAGTTTACATAATTGATCTTCATGCGATTACCGTAGACAACTCCATAACGAAATTTTTACAGTGGTTTGCGGTCATGGCTAGTGCGCTTTATACGGTAATAACTGTTATAGTTTCCTAGAATAGACATTTTTCGACCCTTCTGTTAAAGGTCGTCACAGTTTTATGTCAGGATTTATAACATTGTGGTAAAAACCGAAGTATATATTTTATAAAATCGGGTTCGCTTGCTGCATCTACCAATGTAGAGCATTGAGACCTTTTTGAAGACAGGAAGGACACAGTACATGAGCAGAATAAGTATCGTCGACTGAGAGAAGGACCGGGAGGCTATTATAATGAACCCTGCAATCAGTAACCGCAAAGCCCAAATAAAAAGTTCAGCAAGCAAAGTATTACGCATATATCTGTGCGAACTCCTAGGGCTTCACAGCCTGACAATCAACTCTGCAACATGGATTTTCTATCGTGTCTATAGCATCTTGGCTGTTTTCAGATTCTAAAAACCATAATTTACAAAATTTGCTTGAAAGTGAATAAATAAATTTAATCAGCTACTTTAAAAATGCAAAGATCTTTTTTCGCAAAGGCACCTAAAAATTGCGTTTAAATTAAATTTAAAGCCGCTTTGGGTATTGTAATCACATGATTTGTGTATTGAAAGCATTGCAGTAGTGTACGATATGCTAAAAAATAAGAGCTAAGGAATTTAAAATGTTGATTATAAGCAAAATTGTATATATGGTTTGCAAAATCAGAAATGCGTAAGAATAACTTAATGGTCTTTGGCATTAAGCCTCAATTTTTAATACTTAACACAAAATCTCATTTAAAATTAATCTTGTCACTTTTAAAATTAGGAGTAATTAGTGTTAAGAATGAAAAATAGGAAAAGATTCTCTGGGTTGCCTAAAATGCAAATCTAATTTTATCTTACTACTTTCAGCTGTAAAATTCCTTTTATGTGCCAACTAAAATGCTTTATTGTGCATACATTTATGAAAGGAAGAAATAGTTTAGCAAATAAATTTGTTTATAAAAACAAATAACTTATTTTAGGCTACTTTTGTAAATTTCATTTTAAAACGCAATCATTTAAAAAAGTTGTGCAGATAATTTAAAGAGTTGATTTTCTATTACAACTGAGATTAAAAATGTGCACTTTATATGCACCTTATTTGATACGCTAAATCTTAATGCGAACATTTGCATAAAGTGGTTCATAAAACCTGCATGGTCAGGGAACTCTGCATAAATAGTTCAATCCTTTTTACAATTATTTTCATCATCTTAATTGATATTAAAAGGACCACTGGGATTTCCCTTTTGCATGGTTTTTACCAAATCTAACCTAAATTTGGTAATACTATACTGTAATACGACAGTGGTTTGTCTCTCGGCACTGGTGAATTAGCCCCCTTGTACCTCGCCAAGTGGGCTGGCCTTTTGGGCCGTGCCAATAGCCCAGACATTTTCTCCGTGCTGAATATATTTTCTGCCCGCGTACTTTGTCTTCTTTCGTCTTCAGGGAGTCCTGGAACGCTACACTGGTGGCAACGGAAAGCGAACCCGATCTTAAAGGACATGTATCCTGATTTTCCACTTCTGCGTGATAAGCCTTAGTGGAGCGGAAGAAGTACATATGCTACGGATGGGAGAATGGTGATGACCCCTAATAGAAGGGTTGATGTTGGCGTCCACCTTCGGCATCTCTCCCAGTCCCGTGTTCTACAGAAAAGCCAATGACAACTGAAGTGACATTGGCCGTGAACCATCGGGAAGTTTCGTTACAGGTTTCCCCCACCATTCTGAATCATATCCCCAAACCGAACGAAACTCCAGATCCAGTCCAGCCGCTAGGAGGGATCAGCGACTTTGAGGTCAAGTATCCCCTCAGTTGCGCGCTAATTTGGTGACTGGCACGGTCGGCTCGTGGGTGTTTCTTTACTGCACCGACTACGTTGTAATGGCTGACGCGGAAGGTTGACCTGCGGGAGCGCCGGGGACGACGCTCAAAAGAGGAGGGAGGCTATGTAATACGATAGTGGTTTATCCCTTGGCACTGGTGAGGCGCCACTTTTGTACTTTGATGAATTAGCCCCCTTGTACCTCGTTGGGTGGGTTGGCCTTTTAGGCCGTTCAAATAGCCCAGACACCTTTTCTGCTCTAAATATATATTCTGCCCGAGTATTTTGCCTTCTTTCGTCTTCAGGGAGTCCCGGGACGCTACAATACTGTTAAGCTATTGTTAAACTTAGTCAAATAATTTAAAACATACCTTATTCTAGGAGGAAAAATTTGAACCTAAAACGGCAAAATTTACGCTTGTATACAGCTTACGATTCGCATTTACTTTCCCATATGGTACGCCAGCCTCAACGGGGAAAAATCTATCCGTAACCAGAGCTTTGATTAAAACAACAGCCAGCGTTGTGGTTTCCGTTAAAAGTTTACATTACAAAATATAACAGCACAAGAACGCAGGAAAGGAGGCAGCACTTAGACTACAGAAGCAAAACACTATGTTAGGAGATCATATACCTGAAATAAGTGGGATGTTTTGATGAACCTTTAGATAAAAACACCATAGTGCTTGTTAAACAGAACTAAAATATTTGACTAAAACATTTGTGTTTTCAAAAAATACCCGGTGAAGCCTTTTTGTTCCGTGTTTAAGAACTAAAAAAAGCTACTAGTAATCAACTGAGTTAAAATAAAAGCGGAGCTTGTGTGAACACTATACCGAATAAGATAAAGTGAGGTTATTTTCGAAGCAGTGTTATATGCAGTTAAAAAGTCTATTAGCATAACATGGTGCCAAAATTAGAGGTCACCTAATGATAAACCTGAGGCACCTTTTTTTACTAAATGGACTAATCAACTCTACTGCTTTTTGAATTTCTATAGAAATACATCACTATAACGTTGTTAGGCTTTGAATCCAAATAAACGTTTCTCAGCCTTTTGAGTTACAGACAAAACCTACAGTACGATTTGGACCTTTACCTAAAGCAATGCTGTGATAGCGCTATGAGTTCAATGCTATATATAGCCAGAACTTGTTTGATTCGCAAATATTTGTAATAACCATAAAGGTACTAAATGTTTAGTTGGGCCCAACCATAGGGATTCCATTTTTGTGATTTCGAATTTACAGACTTGCTTGGAATATAATAGATTTAATAATTATATTTGTAAATCTTGAAAAATTTACTCACTTGAAACCACAACTTGCTCAGAACAAAATCTGCAAGCTTGATTATGTGTTAAAATGCTTGCTTGGGTCTTGCCTAGGCACTTCTGTTGGAGGGCAGTGCCTTAAGCTATGTCAATAGTCCTCTAACCCTTCAGCAATGCAAATTTTTCCCTAAGGCTATGATTTCTTTGGTCTTCAGGAAAGACTCAGGCCGCTACAGCGATGTCAGGCAATTGAACTCCATCATAAAGGATAGCTACCCTCACTTCAATTACTGTTAAGTTTCAGTGTGACATTAATACATTGTAGATTAGATAGGCCGTAACGACCTTTAACAAAATGGTTAAAAATGAAGTTTACCTCAGGCAACTACCCCAGTTCCGTGTCCATAAAGTAAGCCAATTAACAACTGATGCGGCATCAATTATTACCCATCTTGCAAAGTTCGTTACGGAGTTGTCCACAATACTTGCATGGCGATGTCACTTAGGTGAACAAGCAGTGAATCTCTACCTCTCTAGCTAGGTGGACAAATTTGGTTAGGCAAGAACAAAGTGACAAGTAGGAACAGACCAGAGATCTATTCATATAGAGCTATTTTTTAAAGCAACCCTGCTCTTGGGCCAGTGTTGTTACGACTAACAAGTGTACATTATCCCTTTCTTTAATACAGCCTTCCTAAAAGAAAAAATTTCAAATCTGGTGGAATTGCTAAAAAGCATCAGTGATGCACGCAAATTTGATGACTAGAGTAAATGGCTTGTGCTTGTTTTTCCTTACTGCGCCAATTGAGAGCTGATGGCAATCACAGCGCTTGACCAAGGGTAGCATCGAGGACGAAGCTCAAAGGGGGAAAGAAGGGCTGCATAATTTGGCTTATTTACTAAACTCTCTGTTTTAATTTTGCAGATAATTAAAGCTATTTTGTATTTCCACTGTGGAACTTGGCATCCATCCCTTCTGTACACCGGCAATCTCTCGTACTATGGTTATTTATATTCAAGGAAGACTTGTGACACTACGCAAAGTCCCTAAATATTCCACTTAGTTTCTTTTGGTGGGACGACTGAAGGTATTCGTGTTTAAATTGTTCTTACCTTGTATGACATGAGCACATTTAATTGGTTAACTATTTTGCCAGTGCAGGTAAAATACATTAAAATGGACGCATTTTCTACAACAAGCGCATAATGCCACCTAGGGAATCAGCAAACAATCTTCCCTCGGATAAGGAACTAATGCATCCGTCCTTAGTTATGGTAGCTTAGCTATCTTGATCACACTAAGACGGTCAGTTTTCCACATCGTGTACCTTAGGATTTTCTAATTTAACTACTTTAACAGAATGAAAGTGGTTTGCATGGTCTATAAAATATGGTGTAGCTGATGCGACAATTTTTAAATTTCTAAAAGCCTAATAAAATAAGATAGGTAAAAAGGATCAATTCAAAAAAAGGATTTAGAGCAGAATTATTAAAGTAAAGGAACTTTATATAAATCGCAACACTTTTTTAACCAAAAAAACCTTTCTATATTTTGCTACAAAAACATGATAATTCAAATCGGTTTACGGATGCTCACAAAATATTTACTTATTCAATACCAAGCAAACCATGTTGTCTAATTTAACAATTTGTGGAATATATTAGGTCGACGATGATCGTGTCAACACTCTTGCATACTAGGTGTGAATTACCACCGAAAGGTAGAAAAAATGAAAACAATCCATTCTACTTTGTCAAGGCAGTAAATATACGAATGGCACAGCGAAGTCCTAAGACCGCAGTTTTTTATAGTTCTGTATTTGCTTTCCCATATTTATAAAACTATGCAGTATTCTCAAGAGCCTTTATCGAAATGGAAGTGATATAAGCTAATTAGCTATGTAACAACCTCTTAAAATGAATTACGTTAATTGAATTAAAAAGTATAGTGCAAGAAATGCCTTAGTCTATTTCTCGCGAATTTGTCGAATTGTGATGGCTCATCTTTTGGAAAGAAATATTTGGAATGGCGGCTCGAGAAGCAGTATCGCTCTGAATTCACTTTGGTGTATGCTTTTGCACAGTTGCCATACCAATAACGACCGTGATTCTAACTGGGCAAATTATTCCTTCTTATGGTGGGTCCTTATATTAGCGCTGTATGTACGTCAATTTGTACGTTTTTTTTGCATGGTTATACCAATTTAACTCCTCGTGGATGCTATTCATAGTTATCTCTCTGAGCCACAAAGACTCACTTGTAAATGTGCTAGCGGTGTCTGACCACAGATTTTAAAAAGAATCCTAAGCAGAAATAAGTAGCACACAATATATTTACGCAAAATAAGAAATGCTTCTTGTTATTTTGTCCAAAATGCGGTACCATAAATGATGGTATTAGTTGTAAACTAATCAGCAATTTCCCATGGATTTAAATGTTCCGCATAATCTGTCAGCTCCTGATAATTTTCAAACTTTTTCAGAGGTTGAATTGTTAAACAACAAATACAGCTTCTACCAAAATCTATACATTGACATGTTATTTAACAATATTATTTTAAATTTCATCATTGTAATTATCTTCGGTAGTTTGTCGTCTTGGAACAATTTGTGCTAAACTTGAATAAATGAAAAACAAATTGTTATATCGTGTCAAAATAGCATAAAGCGATTCGAAAGCTAAAAACTATTTCGGCAAAGTGAACATTTAATCCATTAGCAGTGGAGCAAGTCCGTATTGTTTCAGGACTTTCGGCACAATAATTACCATGCTTTATCTTTCGTCCTAGCCTCTGAGTCTTCTTGTCTGTGATTTTCACTTGATCCGTATTTACAAAGTATCACCGATGTCAAAGACTTACACATTTCCACTTTGGCGATTCGCTTGTGAAATACTTTTAAACATGTGAAAACGACAAAGTAGTAATGTCTTAAAACAAACTGAAGAAGATCAATTTGGGGAAAATTGCGAATATTTCTAATTGTCAGCAATAAAATTGACACTGTAAATAGAACAATCAAACGAAGCAGTTAATTCTTTTACAATTTCCTTAAAGTTTTGTCTAGGTTTAAAACTCTTAAGGATGGTTATCTTGAGGATTCTTTTATGAACTCATAAATATTGTGCAACTATTTTCGCGATTATTTATTGGGCTTTTATGCGTTCATGAAAATATAAAAATAACGTCTGACATACTAGAAAACAATTTGTTTAGTAGAAAGACCTTTTTGATTAATTGACGAAATTTACCTAAAGGAAGTTTGCAAATTCAACTTGTCCAAAAAATAGTAGCACATCACGTCACAGACACCGCCCTTCAATTTTAATTTAGGATCAACACCTTACACAATTCCGAGTTGTTTCTAATTTGACCTAATTCACTATGAACTGCTACATGTCTGGAAAAGTGAAATTCAAGGTGGAAGATGTTACGTTTAAAGGCACAAAATTACACTCGCCTATATCAAGATCTTTAAAGCTAAATTGAAATCTAGCACTATCAACTTATTACAATCATATTTCTATGTATGCACCGCTTAAGTAGGCCTTCTAAATAATGCATACCTTAAATGTACTTTACAAAGATAATAAGTTACCGAATCAAATCCTTTTTGAAAACACTTTTTTGCATCAATGTGTAAAAACTTGGAGATCTAAGTGGCGCTGTATGCTGCGAAATAGCCATCGAATACATTTTAGGCATTCATGCAAAACTATTACACTAATCCGGTTACTATAAGGATCCATCGGCAAATCAAAAAGATGCAAAAAATACACAAAAGCCCATAAACTTCTCGCTTTATATCATCGCCTATCGAATAGGAATACTTATCTACAAATGATTATATTCCATCTCATGCGATTACTTGCATTCACGTGGGCTGAAGGCAATCACACATTCGCACCCACGCTCACAGGTGCACACATTGATAGCAAAAGCCGGATAAACAAATTTTACAAGACAAAGAGTAAGGGAATAAAAATAATGTGCAAGATTAATTAAAACCTAAGCTGCTACTTGAAGAAGCCACATGCAGAAAGTATAGTTAGTGGTGTGGCGGAAGAAGAGAGAGAGAAAATACAAGCATTTGATGATGAAAGGGAAGGACAGAAGTCTATATACAAGAGAGAAACGAGTAGTGGTGGTAGAACTAGGCGTAGAATTCGCGACTGGAAGCACGCATATAAGCATCAGAGGTGGCAGGACCCTTCTGCGGCTCCTCAAGGGAGTACGAACCCTCGTCTTTCTTGCGCAGACGGTATATGCAGAAGAGGATGAGCAGAATCAGCAACAACAATCCAGCGATAGTACTTCCAACGATGGCTAACGGGTGAATTGGTAACATTGTAAACTAATACAAGCTGCCCGAAAGCAACGGGCAACAGTGATGATCAGATAAATTTATGGTACTCTGATTTCCTTATGAACGCCTTTAATTGCATACAATAAGAATTTTTTAGTCTTCCTACCAGGCAAAAGAATGCTTTTTGAGTAAATAGAGATTAATATGCGCATAAAATTATGTCACCTGAAATAAAAAGTAGAAAAGTAAAAACGGCGTTTATTATTTCAAAGCAACTTCATGAAGGTGTACTTTTAAAAGAATTCAATATATATTTGCAATTGATTTATTCTGACGATGAACTAGTCCACTTTAAACAACGCATTTGATTTTACAGTTCTATGCATGGATATTATTAATGAATGGGGTTATCAAATTGGTTTTCATGATGAATGCTGAACACGCTCCAGTAAATTTGAATTTTAGTAAAAAACAACTGCTTTCAAGAAAATTACCAATCTACATATAATTCTTTTAAATTTGCAGATAAAACGAGGATTAAAAAAACTTATCTCCTTGGAATAACCAAAGTTTGCTTCTCACCATCTCAAAAACATATATTTTAAATAACCATTCCTACGGCGACTTTTCTTCTTAGCCATATCACATAATATAAATGCTAAAGTGAACACAATTATTTTGACCTATAAGCTAAGACTTTAATTTCTAACCAATTTACAATAGGGTAACACTCTAAAAAATATGAAAAATTGTCATTTGAATTACATTGAAACAACAAAACTCCAGGTTCATCTCTTTTTCATCAAGTTGTTAAGAACATAACAGTAAATCGTCATGAAAACTAGAGCTAAGAACAAAAAATGACTCATTCGTGCAAATTTGAAAAACCATTAAGGTTATATCTTAGAAATTGTACAGTGCAGCATTGTTAGTACAATGACATAAAACAAAGCTAAGAAAGTTTATTTGCCTTTATTTTACATCAATTACGTCTTAAAAAGCTTCTCTGGCAACCGATCGCCGCAGTTTCTAATTTCTAGTTTCTTTTTGAAAATCGCATTAGCAAGTGCACATTTAACTTACTTTGTTAGATTAGCCATTTTTCCTGCTTTTACACTGATTTAAAATCGTGATTGCATTAACCTCGTGAATTAAAACTAAACAGTGTTTTGTTGATTTCCAAAACTTTTAAATATTATTTTATTCAAGCAATAAGGAATCTATTCAAATATCAAACAAAAATTCCCTATTAAAAAAGCCCATTCAACTTTGGCCTACCGGCAATAACACCGGGCTGGTTGAGAATTTCTCGATGTCTCCAACTATTTTGAACTGCGAGTTCATGAGCAGTTTGCCGAACCGTAATGGGGTACCTACGACTGCTTCCAGGATAATCCTGTTGCGGCGAATCTCTGCCCATGTCTAAATCCGAAAGACACCCCAATGTTATCTTCTAACCATGTCAGATGATCAAATCCACATCCCGACAATTATTTGTTTGTCTGTAACTTTCTAACACAGCAAATTAAAATGGAGGAAGATTTAATTAAACTTAATTACAGAAAGGACAAAGTTGTGGCTACTTATATGATTTAATTTTACCTAAGTTTTTGTAAAATACAGGAATTGGGGTACATACTTGTCAGATCTACACCTTCATTACTTTTGTAGTCCGCTTTGATCTAAAATTACATAAAAACATATCAATTCAAAGGATTTGATTCGGTTTATTAAAAAAGAATATTGACTTTGAAAATATAGGTCTAATGGATGCATAACTCCAATGTAGGCAGATGGGATGTAAGTACACGAACTTGAATAGCTGTTTTATTATTCTAGAGTAGAAGGTACCACATGTACCTCCTTTTCCTTGGAGTAGACGTCCGGATGTTGTCTGAAATCTGGTTTGGGATCTGAAAAAGAATTCAATGACATAAGGTAATTTTTATTTAACCATTAATATATAAAAGTTAGCTTAATAAAATTTCATATCAACCAATAAAATTAGGATAAGTCGACTGGAGGATAACCACTCGTTTCTTACTCATAGTCCAAATAAACACTCATTCAAATTCAATGGGACTCAGATCTGGCAAGGTACTCCGCATTCGAAAAAAACTGGTTTTAATATAATCATCTAAAATTTTGATGGAAATAACTAAACTTTAAGTACTTAAAATTACCACAAAACAATTTGGAAATTAAATGAAACAATCACAAATTATGCCAGAACACTTGCATCCCGAGGACAATCTGTAAGAATACAGATTTTAAAATCCAAGTTCTTACCTGCAACACAGTAAAGTTTAAGAGTAAGTAAACAAAAGCTTGGATTATGATGTAAACTTGCAATAATATCGGTGGTTTCTCAGTGTTTCGGTGAAACAACTGCGTCAAAGTTGTTGCCAAAATTAATGGACATTTTGGGTTTACTCAAGTAACACTATCAATAAATTTTAGCCTCATCTATAGGCAACTCCAAAGTTGCCTTTTTTCTATACATCAAGATGGGAGTATATATAAATTATTTTATTATAGGGGAATCAAAACTATTTAACAAATATGTTGGATTGGTTAGAACTATTACATGCGTTTTCTCTTACAAACAGCTAATTCACTTAATCCAATCCCTGTTCAGGATTAAAAACTTGCCTTCTAATTACATCTAAAGACTGTTTTGTTAGTTTAATTACCAGCATGATGTCCAATTTCTCATAGTTAAAATAAGTTGGCTTTCTACTTTCTGGCAAGGCTGTTTTCTCTCAGGTGAAAAAACAAATATCAGACTTCAAACATTGTCAAGATTATAGTATCTACAAAATGTCGACTAAAATCGTAGGCAATTTTTTTGTAAGTGAGATCTATTACTTGTAGTTAAATGTCTGTATCACGATGCATAAAAATTGGGCACAACCGAATTCACTTTTATATGGTTGTTCAAAGTTTTCCAAAGATAAAGTATTATGCGATAAACAGCACGTACAAGCTTTGTATTTTTAAATAAATAATAATCGCTCTGCTTTATCATTCCTACTATACGAAAAAAATGGTTTTGCACTTCAATGTGGACATAAATTGAAATCCTTTAAGTAATTTTAAGATATCCGAAAAAAACTAACAATTACTTTATTGTAACAACATTTTTCTTTAGACCAGACTACAAAATTATTATATAGAGAATTGAATGAAATCGACTTATTAATCCCTTATTTTGCGTGGAACGTTTTCATCTTCGACAGCCAGAATGTCATGTGCGTACATAAATATTTCAAATATCCTTTCAAAGGCTGAGCAAAAACAAAAAGGCGTTAAAGCAGTGCCTTATTTTTTCATTAAATGTTTGCGAGCTGATCACTGTTTTAAATACGGGCATCAGGGTACGTGCTTATTTTCTGCCATGCTTCGATTGAAATGGCACATTAGTGATTCGTTGACTTAATTTTGACACCTGGGATTTTTTTTAAAATTTAGAATAGTCTAATAGATATCAAAAACTCTAAATAGTTTTAATGGTGGTAACTTCAGAACTGTGTAACAGGGTAGGAGCGATCTGGAAAGTAACATTAGAATGAGTTATGTATTCGGTAAAAAGAGCAGCCATGGAATATAACTGTTTTCGTTATAGATGATGATTAGCAAAAAAGCAATCCCTAAAGCTAATTTTTATTCCTTTCTATCGTTGTGTTTTATTAAATGTTTTGCTTAGACAAAAAGCATAGGACAAACATTTCGTCATCATACCGAAAGTCAGCTTATTTAATAGCAGTTTCTTTCTCGTTTATGGACAGATTGAGCATTTGTAACGGTCATCAGGTGAACCGACACAAAATCTAACTGCTTTTTAAAATGAGTTTGGTTCTCGCACTGTATGACATTTAGACTTCCAACTTTATGCCTCAAAATCAGAAATGAAGTGAGTCATGACTTTGTGAAATTACAACTGTTGCCTTAGTCGTAATTACGTTTGTAGGGTCCACGATACTTTTAAAAAAGAAAACGCTGGTATCACCAGAAGCAATTAATAAAATCTAAATTTTGGACTGTAAAGAAATGGGAATACCCAATTTATGCTTACTAAAGGTAGAAAACAAACAGATCTGCATGAGTGAATTCGTGTTGCACTACAATGATGCAAAAAAATTGTGAAGAAACTTTACGGAATAAGGGCATATAACAATATCAGTGACGAATGATGACAACAAAAAGAAAGCAAAATAATAAAAATTACGAAAATCGTTAGACCTAAACTGTTGAATAATTAAGCAGTAGTTAGAATTTTCTTAAAGCTCCAACTTTTTGACACATCAGAAAGTAAGAAGTACACGGCCTTATTTTTTAGCCAGTTGACATATTTGAGTTCATGCTTGAATAAACCACAGACACTATACTTCACGAATATTTATTAGAAGTAATAGCCGTCGAAATTTAAAAGAAATCGTTTAGCACAACTTTTAAGCAGCTAAACATATCCGAAGTTGCGATAACGACATTCCATCACACAAGATTATCAATATATAATTCAGGATTAATTTTAATAAAGCAGAAATAAAATACAATTTTTGATTTTCATTAATGCACAAATTCATGGCACAATTCAAATTTTAAATGTACGCATCGAAAAACCGGTAAATCATTCATTACTACTGTGAGACCTTAGAGCATTAAACAAATCATTCCTAGTTCCTAACTATGACTAAAATTGTACTTAGCTCACTAGCAGAATAGAAGAAGCAACATTTGCTAAAAGAATCTAAGCTAGCTGACCACCTACCAGGCATACTCTCCCCCAAGCGCTGAACATAGCTGGCTTCAGGATCGAGCGATCCCAGTCCTGGCAAATAAGCCTCATCAAGACGATGCTTAATGAGCTCCTCCAGACTGGCTAAAGTCCTGCCGTGGCCGGTGGAGTAGAGTATCACCTCGAAGGTCAGTGCACGTCCGTTATAGCCGGAGCTTGCGAGAGTGGACAGACGTCGAATGGAGGCGACGCGCTGGAAGCCCGTAGATGCGTGGCAGAGCTCCTTCAGTGCACGAATGATACGTGTTCTCCAATAGGAACTAGTGCTCACGACAGCAGTGGAAGCAGGTGAGGATGTGTCTTCGTAGAATTGGCTAGAGTAGTGAGTCATTACACTCTGGAGTACCACGAGGTGGATCTTCAAAATGGCTATAGAGATAAAAGCAATACAACTAATATCAACAATACCTTTGAAACTATGTCTTAAAAGCGTAGAAGCAAGTAAAACTTTCAAATATGTGCGTGATTAGTCACATATCCTTTTGCTAACGCGAAGTACTTAGCAGTGAATTTACCCACCTTTTGCTAAACTGGGACAGATAATAGCATTTTCGAGGAAACGTATTTCTAACTTACCACTAGACATCCCGCAAAGCATTTGTAGTTATTTTCTCCAGAAAATAATTCGTCAATACAGAAACTGTCAATAATAAATTTATTTACAATTAGACCAGTCTTTTTATAATTTGCCTCCTTAATGACCTTCAGCGTCGTCGCCTAAAAAAACCAAAGGACAGACGTAGTGGACGAAACCCGTTCATCATCTATAGATACCTTAAATGGGAGTGACATGAATTTGACCTATCACATTACTACGTCCACCAAGCTACACTTTAACTTGAAAATTTAAAAGTTATGCAAAAAATATCTCCGGTAATTAAGGCATATGGAAATAAAAGCTCATACCATAGCATCGCACTTTTTTTCGACACTGTCGCCATTAATTTTACTTCACACCTGCTAATTCCAACATATGTAAAGAAAGTTCAAAGAACATCGTGGTACCATTCGATAAAGATATCACTATTTTGTAGCATAAATTGTTGAATAACCTTAATTTGGAAATGTTTATGAGGTTGTCAATTACTTATTTTGCCAAAATGTAAATAGTCACGATGCGTTTTTAATATTATCATTCAAAAAGCTCATTTTGTTCATCATGGAAAAAAGTTTGTGAAAACACACTCGGATGAAGAAAGCTTTCATAAGGAGAAATAATAGCAGAAAAAAATACCCTTAAACCATAAGCATGCTTTCTACTTCATCATTAATCCATAAACATTGCCTTGAAGTGCAAAAGATGAAACGTTGCGCATTAATGGAAGCAAACCAATGATATTAAAAAAAGAATTTCTTCCATTAAATTATCTACAGATGCATAAGTGATTGTGGTTTACTCAGTCGATTTAGACCTCTTTTCGGTCCAAAAGATCAGTTTAAAAAGTAGATTTTTGACAAAAAAGAACGCGAAGTAGTTCATTTTCGGAGTAAAAAACCTGATGTCTTTAACTGGCATCAGAAAAGAATCTAAATCCCTTTGACACACTTGCGTTTGACCAAGAGGTGAATGAAATGAAGGTATTTTCGAAGACAGCTCGATCACAACAACTATCGATTTGTTACATAGAACCTCGGTGAAAGAGCAATAGGCACATATGTTTAAACTTTATCTCCAAATAAAGTCTCAATAGATGTAAATACGGTTGTTTTTATTATAGTTACAAGCTAAGAAGCTAAAGGTAGATAATATTTGGAGGAAATGGTGATCACTATAAATTTTCTTGTGTGGCCTTAAAGGGATAAAAGTATTCAGACAGGTAGAAATCCATGGGAAAAGTTGGTCATCGAATACAAAAATTACAGTAAAACGACCAAACAAATAATAGAAGTCAACAATTCCTTTATAGAAAGCCTAGGTAAATGTTTGAAATTCAAATATCATAACTTAATACATTGATTTGGAGAGTTCCCCTGACACATAGCATAGTCACATTTCAAACAGTCCTTCAGCAGCTCACCCAGATACTAAGAAGGCCTAAAAATATTTAAGTCGCTTTTTAGGTTACTAAAAGGCAGACTTTCTTTAAATTCTGAAAATAAAAAATCCAGCTAAAGATCAAAAACCTCAGTTGAGAGCGCAAAAAAAGTTGCTTTGATTTTGGATGGAGTAAAGTAAAGCGAAGTCACTGACGAGGGAGCGAAGAGGTCATTATCTGTATTTCGCCATTAAATTCATCACCTTTACCAAATGTCAAGACTGCCGTTTGGGAAATAATTCGTGGATACTCTTTTTGGCAATATTTTTAGTGTTACATAGTTTATTCATAGTAAAGAATGAAAATTCGCAGTGGTGGCTTGATTAACAATCAAAAGAATGCGTTACATCCCGGAACGAGTAAGGAAGGAGAAAAATTAGCAAAGGATTATTTGTTCGTGCTATCTGTAATGACAACAAACAACAAGCATAGATTGACCTGCATAAAATTTGCATGAGATAACATATGCATTACTAAAATTTTTCTTCGGGTTTTCCTCGTATATGTTTTTGACCGAAGTATCAACAAGGTTCGGTGAGTAAAACTGATTCTACCCCTCTCAGTGCAGTGTTGCTTGTACTTTAAAATGGTTTGGCAAACAGATGCTCAAATTTGATTATGACTCAATGGGGATGGATAAATTACGAATTAAGTTTTAATGCTAAGTACATAGTTGATGGGATTTGCGTCAAAGCGCGTTAAATAATCTCAGCGATATTAACTGTTAAGGGACAAGGATAAAAACCATTCATCCAATGGATAATATACTGAAGGAGACAGCCGATGAAAGCAAAGTTGTTGACTAGTACAGGAATCGCATGGCACCCTAAGGCTTAAGTATCTTGTTATTTTATGTACACCATGTACACATAAAGTAAGTGTTCGCAAAAATGACTAGTAAATATTCTCTGAAGCCATCCCAGCGACACCGATAAGGGCTCCACCTTAAGGCAGAATTTCCACTTATCTGCATTAAATTAAGTAATAGCTCAAACATCCTAAAATTTGTCGCTCTGTTCTAAACCTCAGTTCTTTAAATTTAACTAAAACTTGCCAGAAAAATAAAAATAATAATAATAAAAATACGGAAACAATTTTTGCGTGGTAAAACACAATAAGGGCAAATTTATACATTTTAAGGGGACGTAAGCGTCTTTAAATTGCACGAATGAGTAGCTTCCTAAGTTTTAAGAACTGCCACTTGAAGCACTGTCAATTGCAATATGTACTTGAGATAAAATATTCAAAATTTTAGTCAAATTAAAGTTATTTTCCCCTGTCTCAGGCATGGACAACTTTAAATATTTTACTAAATTTGGCTAAAATTCTTGTGAAAAAGAATGTTACGAAAACAAGACGTAGTAGAAGAGAGTTAACAATAAATTGTGAAGTCAACTAAGCATGCTGTGAATATTTCCTTCCATTCTGGTAGTAAACATCACAGCTGCTGAAACTGTTATTCAAAAAGATAACTGGTCTCCGGCCATCGTGGAAATATGAGCAAAACCAAAATACTTTAAGAATTCAGTTTGTACATAGCAAAACTGGCATATTTACTTGTTGATCTTTCAACTAGGTCCTATTGTAAAGGTTTTTTGGATTTGGATTCTTCAAGCTTTTAGGCTTTGATTGCTATATTACCATATAACAGTCTTCGCCATCCAGCCTACAATCTCCAGTTCATGGCTGAAGGTTCCGGAAATGCAATGTCGCAAAATAAAGCTCAACCCAAAGTTGAGGCGTAGTGAATAAACTGGGAATCGTCCAGCAACAATTTGACCGATCTACTACTACAGAGGGCTCCAGCTCTTTAAATAAACATCAGCTGAAGTATGCTACTTTCCCGGTACTACCAGTTATAAACCATTCTATAATAAACATCCTTGGGGTGTAGTATTGTAAGATTTTAAAATACGTTGTATTTTTGACACGCCCTTTTATTTTGCCAATCTCTATATGGGATTCACCATTTCTGGTAAGTAAGCATATGTAATCTCCCTATTATTCTGTTGCCACAGCGCTTAAAAATATTCTTTTAAGAAAAAATTTCTACTCTTTGAGACTCCAGGAATTTCAATTCATAATTTGAACCACTCGCGGCATAGATCTTGCGCACTGCTGAACGTAGCTTAATCCTAAATGTAGCTGAATTAATACAAATTAGAGCTATTCAATATACAAGTAAAGTCCACTTATATTCGCAATATGCTTCTTCAGATTAATCTTAGAAAGGACACAGTTGAATGCTAGTTTGATATTCATAATGTATAATTAACGGATTTAAATCACATTTTTCAGCTCATCACCAACGGTAGTTTTGACTACTGTCTTCCCTTGCGCGGAATTCAGCCATCTAATTTATAATGCTGCTTATCACTGTTCTACTTTCGGCTATGATTTATTCTTTTGTTACCAATTTAAGATGCCATGAATGGGTAGAGAAGGTTCGTTACTAATTCTGAAGACAAGCCTCCAACATTGCATTAACTTCAATTTTAATTTAAGCGTTTCTGCCAACAGTAAATTATATTTGTTAAAATGACTTAATTCACAAAACACGTAAAATATCAGTAAGAATATTCAACGCTTGAGTGAATTCGTCCCCAGTCATAAAAATTTATACTCAGCCACAGCTCAGGAAGGGCGCCTACAAGTGATGAAAAACTATAAATTATAGAGAATATGATATTTAATCCCTGTATGAACATCTCACGTTTCAAAGAAAAATAAAACTAATAATATTTTACACCACCGTACATCATTATACAAACCTAAAAGTGCTGAAATCGTG
Organism: Echinococcus granulosus; assembly: GCF_000524195.1. NCBI lineage: Eukaryota > Metazoa > Platyhelminthes > Cestoda > Cyclophyllidea > Taeniidae > Echinococcus > Echinococcus granulosus. Next base: position 1,798,133 of record NW_020170389.1, on the reverse strand, counting down.
TTGTAATCAGGATTCATAGCAGGTCAATAAGGCAAAGATACTAGTAACTGGAAGGCAAGATGAGTTTGATTTCCGATAAACAGTTTCCCATTGTAATCACCTAAACAGTAGGGGTCAAACACTATTACGTGGTAAGTTTACAAGAAAGGATCCATCCTACCAGTGCTGCAATCGACAAGATCCTCACTGCTGGCTCGCGTGCCAGGCAGAAAGACGCCGGTGGTGACGTTCACGCAAAAGCAATCAAGGGCGTTGCACTGGCGCGCCATGTAGAGATCAGGGCGGTCAGAACGGCATGCTGGCAAGCTCTCTGCGGAGAAGGCGATTCGTGATTTGGACAGCGGCGGCAGCGGTGGTGAATGTGAAATGAGGGAACCCGCGGAAAAGTCAAGTCCCATCACCGCCTCTTTTCCATCGAAGACGGGAACCCTCAGAGCCAGTAAACGGCGCACTTTGGCACATCCGACTGAAGCAATGACTCGTAATACAGATATTCCAAAACCATAGATAGGTGAATGGCATGCAAATCAAACATAAAAGACGTATTTCTTTACCTACTGACGTACTGTCTGATCAAATGAGGGCTATGCGTTACTACTTTTTATTAGAGAAGACGGTAATCATTCGTAAACACAACCAATTCCGAGGTAGTCTATCTACCTTGAATTAGGGAGTTTATTTACATGTTTTGTGATGAAATACGATTTTATTAATTCGAAACCAAAACGGTCCAGCACATAAAGGTATCGAATTTTGATCATAAAGTTTATAGTTGAATGGGATTTTATGCCTTTTTATGAGGTCTGCAGTTAAAATCAACTCAAGCAATAGTGAAAATTCTTGAAATCATATAGGTGAGTCAAGAATTTGGACAAAATCCACGAAACTAAATACATGCCAATAATCAAAACGTCTTAGTAATTTGGTCCAGATTAAAAAAATATTCCCCTTTTAATCGTATTGTTACAGGTGGTATCGTATAGTTTAACTAATAATTCAACGCATACCGTTGGTAGTACTTATTGACCATAGAATTCATTTATTTTAGTAAGTCTCGCAAAATTTTTAGAAGAATCTCTTACGCACACCAATTCAGAATGTTTCAGTTTGAACTATACCCACAACACTAATGGTCAAATTAAAAGAGTATGCACCGAAATTGGCTCTCATTTCAAAATTAAAACAGCTACAGAAAAGTCCTGACGTTGTGAACGCTATCAATGTTTTGTACTATTCCTTTGTCTTAAACAATGAGACAATCTGCATCATTTTCGTTTCGTCTTGTCAGCATTGTAATTGCCATGCAAAGCACAACGAAAGGGCGATTTGACTTTATTTCGGACAGAGATAACAAATAATGTACAAGGAATAGTCTATTCACTTTTATGCTAATGATGAGGAACAAATGGAGAGAAAGTGAGTTATTCTATCTATATTTAATCAGCTTTTGCTCATGAGGGGATGTTGTTGCGTTTTATCTTTGTTTAAAGCTTTCCTCTTCGAAATTTTTTAAAGTAGAATTAAGCAATCTTTATTCAGATGTGTTGAGAAGAGTGATTTGTGGCCATAGCAACCAGCTTGTAATAAAAAAGAACGGCATTTGCAATTTGCATTAACTTTCTGATTGTGAAGGCTAAAAAATAGTGCACCACACTTATATTTTCTTGACTATTGTGAGCAGTACTGATAAAGTAGAGCACTTTTTACTCCTTGGAATGCATCATGGGCTGTGGGATCTGTATAGTTGCGCACCTATTTCAAAGAAGCATCGCTTTACTGAAACCTCAACGAAACATTTCATACCACAAGTTCATTTTTTATAATACAACTCTGCTCTAGATAAGAGAGAAGTGTATAACTATGTGCAAAAACCCCATATTCTTACGAGAAAGATTATGATTGTTTTGCTAATTTTCAGATCAAATTAATTGATTTGCAATGTACGTATTTGGTATGACACATATTTGCAATTGGCACAGACTTGTTTCTAAGTCATTGAGAACCAGTAAACCAACAGATAATGCCAAAAAAGAGATAAAACAAATTTGCATTGTAGTCTAATTTTGTTTTTTTCCACTTATCTCTATTAACTAGTGTCTTTATGAACTAGTCACAAGAGTCTCTTTCCATTTTTCGAAGAAGTGGTTGTAACTGTTAAGTCTAGTTAAACATTTTAATCCTCCTTAGAAAACCAGACGAGGGAGAATTTCACTTTCATATGTGAATCATTTAGCATTTCCAGAGTATCTCCAGCCTATAGTGTACAGCGTTTGACAGATTGACACTCGTCCTCAGTGTAATCTTTAAATGAACTTCTGCAGTCCTCCCAATCAATGAAGTCAATCGGCTAGCAGGACACAATCCGCCTCATATTACCAGGTACGAAAATTGCCATTTCACTCGACATCATCGTCTTTTAAGTTTCTTATTAAAGTGTAAGGGCACGCAATGATACAAATAAAATTGCTTAAAATGTCAAATCCTGATGGATTTTTCCATTTTTAAATCGTCCGCACCATTAATACCCCATTTTGAGCTTTGACGCGCAAAATAATGAGGTTCTTCAAAATTTTAACTTGTAAATAAACAGGAAAGTAATGACTTGTATTAAATTTGAAACGTTAACATAAATTAGTGATTGTATTACTTAGACTAGACGGTGATACAGTATATTGCTATTTCTTAATGGATTGTGATCTGAAAAAAATAGTCGTATTTGCATTATGCTGCACACTTCATTTGTGTTCCGCTTATGGTCCATTCTATCTTATTATGCTGCAGATTTAGGAAAAAACTGCTGTTTGCAAGCTTAAAGAGCAACTACCTCTACAAATGAATACCTGGATTTTTCTTTACTCAACATTCAAATTAGTTTCAAATGCACAAATCGTGGGCAAAAAAGTTATAGAGAAGTCTTGTAATCCACGGAAAAAACTCAATGATAGCACCAGGCTTTAACGTAACAAACGACGAAAAGCTATTTTTTGCATTTACAGAGCATTACTTTCGGTTAGCAATATCATTTTACTTTTTATGGAACCAGATAAAGCTGTTTATCAAGTAGCACTGCTAAGCACGTTTCGGTTCATTATCGGGTACATGTTTATTGTCTTCAATCTGTTATTTATTAACGTGCAGCATATCACATTTCGTATAAACCATATGAATATTGATAACGTTGGAT
>NW_020170389.1:1752465-1794849 GCF_000524195.1 Echinococcus granulosus | reverse complement strand
TCTTTTATGGACAGTCTCGCCATTCAGACAATACACCAAATCCCATCTGAATTAGCAAATGCACGTCCTCCAGTAAATGTCCCAGCACTTATACTGGACCTATTTTTTTAACGAACGTTTTTATTTGTGCCGAAAAGGCTTCCCTCTCACAATGCATTAGAGGACGAAATTTCAAGCGTGGTGTTGAAGTTTCGTAAACAACGGTGCTACCAATTTGCAGGTATCGCCTGTTGTCATAATTGTGCATTGAGGCTTTAACATGAAATTATTTGAAATGCATTTTAATGCCAAAACTATATTTTTTGGGTGTGTTTTCTCTGACTGGGTAGATGCAAGGTGGATTTCCCGAATGTTTACTCAATTTCGCCCGTGATCAAATAAAGGGAGGAAGAATCGGCCCCTCGCTAGTGTAACTCACTTTGCAGGGAGTGATACTATCCAAAAAACCACAGAGGGAGACCTCACATTCTTGAGACCAAGTTATACATTATTTGCAAAGCAAACGGACTCATATCACATCAGATTTATTTAACATCTTTTGATATGGGAGTCGCACATAAAACAAACAATATAACGATAAAATGAGCACCGTATCACCATATTTGGGCACTGCGTCTATGCTCTATAGCACTTATACAAAATTGTATGTATTATATAGGCCCCTATAGGCTACAGCCCATCGCAACGCAAAATGATAAATCCAGGTGTATCATACAAATAAAAGTCCTTGCATTCTTTTACTTGGGCACAGAAGGCTGCCAGCTGACTGCACTTGTTGTCCAAAAACTTTGAATATGGCTCCGCTACAAATACTGGTTTTCACAAATTTGATGAGGTGTTGCGATGTAGTTAAAATGCCATCGGGTAGCATTTATAATCAACGAAGGACAGAAAAGGATCATAATTAGCGAAGAAAATGAACACATGGAACCAATTAAGAGTTGCGTTTTTGTTCGAAATGAACGTTTTTGGCAGTCCTCCGAGTACCAAATTTGGAATATTTCATCAATGTACACTAAAAGTTTGCATCTTTAATTACTTTTGCCACTTTGTTAGCTTAAAACAAGAGGAAGTGTTTTAATATTCTATGAGTTGCAATTAAAAAAAGGAAATGGTTTGTGCTACAAAACTAGCAAGTGAAAAATAGTGAAAATTGTACGATTAAAACTAAGGCCGAAAATCATGATCTAAAGTTGGGAAGATATTACAGATTAGAGAGAATAGTGAAATGATTGACGGCACATTTTAAGTACCTCTAGGATAAAAGCGTCTTTTATGCAATTAAAAATCCCCACTGCCTAAGTTTTTAGAAGTATAACTTACCTGAAATTCTTTAAAGTGCGTAAAAAACTTTTTTCACGGTTTTTGCAAAAAATAAATCGATAAAGCATGAAAGGTTCCGCATAAAGGTGATTTCTGTCCTTTTGTTTGTGGAGTGCAAAAGGCAAGCATATCAAATAAACGTGCACCTCAAAAAATCATTTCAAGTGTCATTGCAGTTCTTTTAATGAAAAATTGTTCAAAACCGCTTCAAGCTCTCTCTACTGGGTACCTTAACAATAAATTGTAGCAAAATTTGCTGACAAGAGCCAGACAGACACTTAACTGTTCATTTACAGTGATGCCTCGAACATTTGTGAGGTTAGGCTTGGGAGCCCGCTGTGAATCTAGTGGAATAGCGAATGTTTGATACGGGTCACTAAAAGCGGTAATAGATGTTTAGTTCTAGACTTTATTCCTTTAACATGACTCAAGTCATACTCCTAAAGTGCTTTAAGTCCAAATGAAAGTTGGCTCATTGCCCTTTAAAAGATTGGAAGTTGACGTGAAAATGGAGTACAGTACCGCTCAATGGCTATTTACTATGCTGGTAAATTAACAGTACGGTATACCAATGTTAACCTACAGTTTACTAATCCCATGGTTGTCGAATAAACCGAATTCCAAACTTAACGGCTGAGATTACCCTGTCATTGTCAGTAAGCAGAACCAGGTAGACTTCATATATCACAAAAGTCATATAACGGAGGCACAACTAAATAATATAAAAACGGGTGCTGAGTGTAGAGGATGTAGATATTTAACATGACAGTTTCACAGATCTGCAAAAATATCGTGACAAAAAATTAGGTCCTAATGGAAATTTATCGAAACATGAAGCATGAGTGCACGGGGTATCACTGTACATAATTGCCGTTTTATGACGGCGGCCTTAAGTATCATCTACCATACCACATGGCCTAGGTGCATAATTTCCACATCCGTAGAGTTTTTTGAAAACCATATAATAATCCTAATATGCATTCTATTCACATGTAGTGAAAATTGTGAGAAAGAACTAAAGTATCAGCTTTTCGGGCCGCCCATTCGGCAGTGAAATTGACTACAAATTCGTTTTCTGTATTGGTCCGCTAATTTTCTAATAACTTGTGGTGTCTTCACCAGCAATGTTGCTAAGACTATCACTCGACAACAAGGAATATAACTTTATGAGGCAAAGTTATTTTTAAGCACATTGAAATCCCAACTTGACATTTCCATAATTATTTATCCTAAGTCAGTTCAAGACTAACAAGAATGAGATTTCAGGTAAAAGGTAGTAGAAAACTATATACAATAGAAAGAGATTGCGTTTTAGTAGGTAAAATGTCCGCTTTGTGCAAATATAAGGTATAAGGGCATTTGAATGATGAACTTGGTGTCAACTAGTTGTTACAAATCTTTCCTTCCTATTTAAATGAAACCATTGTGGAGGCGTTTGCTCGAAATCAGTGACAAATAATGCGACTAGAGGAGCTGACGACTAAAAATTGGCTCAAATACTGGAATTTTTGGGCTTCAGCTGGACTCTATACTCAATCCAATTTGTTTTTGGATTTACAAATCTAACTTCCAAAAACGAGGAATCTTGAGTTGGTTAGTTATGGGCATTTAACTCAATAATGAATGTTTAAAAAGCCATATATTTAGGAATAAGATTTGTAAAAACTGGCATATAATAAACACAATTAAAAGCAATTTTTAAACATAACTATTATTGTGAAAATTTGCACTTTAATGTCGCTAATCAATCATCGTTTGCGTAAAAATTCTTCTTAAGTAAAAATGTGATTAGCACTAACTTTTGTTAGTAAACCAATGTAAAGGTTTTGGAAGGTTTTGTGGATTTCCGTTAAAGCTGTTCAAGCAAAAATAGAAAATCCAAAAAATCTTTTACAAGGTGGAGTTTTTAGGCAACAAGTCACTGCGAACTTCATTGGTAGGCAAAGGAAGTGTTTATTGTCTTGCAGGAAACTTATACAGTCTCAGCAGTATCCACAATTATTCTGATATTCATGTAGTGATGGCATGGTTGCTTTTGTTACAGTTGTGAGAAGATCAAATAGACATTTTAGGTCAGGAATACGCAATGTACTTTAAATTGCATGGTGTATGTGCTTTGCTCCATGTATTTATTTAAGTCAAAAAAAGTGTAGTGCGCTCTATGTACAAAAGTCATAAAACTTGGTTTCTATACAGAATTTTTCTGTAAAATTTACTGTGACTTTCTACAGGACTTATTTGGGAATAAAACTGCCTCCAGTTTAGATAAACAGGCAGTTCTTCACATCTGATATTAAAGTGTAGGATGGTGAGTCAACGACGCTACGAGGCAAGGAGGCAGCTAGCAAACACCAATTTTTCCACGTAGACACATGCAGCATAAAATCTTGTTCCTGGTGGACAGATGCAAGTTTGACTTTAATCACGCTCTATCACATAAAGAGGTCTATTGAAACCAAAAATAAGGTTTTAGTCCATTAAATGACTAAAATATGAAGCAAAAGCGGATGATGTATGTAGGAACAGTTGAGATATGATGCAGATGAAGGGATATCATGATAACGAACGACATTTGAAATCGAGCCAAATCTCTATCCGTGCAGTCTAGATAGCTCCTATTAAATCAGATGTTCATAATTGATGTCTTGCTTAGAATTCTAACCAAACAAACTGTTGCCACTCTAAATAAACTTAAAAAGGGAAGACATTATTATTTTTTTGGAAATATTGTCACTTGAGGTGTTTAGTTACCTAGTAATCAAAACCGTGGACAAGAGATATTTGCATTGAATTCATTTTTAACTTTTTGATAACCTGCTACGGCAAAGTTATTCAAGAGAATAATCTTATGCGACTAAGCGCAAGAATAATAATCTGTGGGCACCCAACATCCGCGTTTTGCGCTGCAAAACTTTTTACATACAATGCGTACTAACAAACTCATTCTTCTTCTTCTTGCAACCACAACTGTCAAATCCGTTGCAAATACCAGTCATTTGATTAAAAATTCTGATTATTTACAGCCCTGACTTAAAAACGGACCTAGTAGCATGAAGAGTAAAAAGATTTATAGTACTTGGTAAAAATGATAGGCAGATGAGAATGTTCTCTCAGTACTTAAAAAAATGGCTGGAGAAATAATTTGAAAAAAAAACAATTATCCGTTTCGTATTTTATATACGTAAACAGAAAACTACTTCATCGATGTTTATTGACATCAGCGGATAGCCTAAAAAGTCCGGTGAGTGAAATTGCAAATCACTTCTCACTTCTAAAATACTTCAAATATGTGAAGACAGATAATAAACCGAAGAGATTTTTAAAGATGAAAAAGGTTAGTGGGTATTACGGAAAATGTAATTTCAGGGGAAATACGTACCCTGTTCCAAAATAGCAATATCGTATGAGCCTTCTCCATTCCGTCGAGGAATAGCCAAACAATGATTAATATTGAGAGCAAGCTAAAAGGGCAATAGGCTACAACTAAGGTACAATGTATAGTAATCATGATAAACTCTAAATATGTTTATGCTTTAAAAACGGACTATAATCGACTCTAGGAAACACAACAAATGTCAATTGGAAAAAACCGGGGCGCGTTCTCGTTGAGATTTGCAAATTGTGGATCTAAATTTACAAAAATCGGTTCCTAATGTAAAATTTATAACTAAGAGGCAACTCAGTTATTTATAAACCATCAAGAATACGGACAATATATTTTCGTGAGCACTAGTATTAGACAGGATAATTAAGCAGCACTTTGTGTCGTACATTCCTAAATCATTAGAGCTACAACCGTTAAATAGACAAAAAAACTTCAAAATTAACCTTTGTAACTAAATATGACCAGTCAGCCGAGTGTCTCCATCGAAAATAATTGCTTAAAACCTCGTCCAGCACCACTTATTCTCCCACCAAACAACTCTTTTAACGTGTAAATATTTGAAAAAGGCTGTTAAGACTCACCGCAAAGAAAAGAATACGGAATCCAGGCGTCAAAAATGCACACAACATCGATGAAACCCGATTATGAGCCACCTTAAGAAACGGGCAACATTGACTGGTGATACGAATTAGGTAATTAAAACAAAAGTGCGCATGATCAAATTAAAAATTTGAATTGAAAGCCTCTTATATTAAAATCAAATTTTTTGTTACAACTTTGATTTGTTATAAAGCTGTTGGGTGATAATGGACATACTTTGTGAAATTTGCTCGTGCGAATTGCTTGTGTTACGAGGGGAAAACTGAAAAAATAGGCCACTCACTTTGCAGCACTTGTGGTTTCTGCCTACATATTTTGGTTTATAGATGCATATGTTAATTTCAGGCTACGTTTTTTGGCAATGTTATTTTCATATTTATTACTGTAACAAATACTAAGGTATTACTTGCTTAATTCATACATGGTTTTTAACTTTTCTTTTCTTTATTTGCCTAACAGGACTGTGTAACTACTCTTTAGTCCGATCTTATTTCATTTGCTAAATATCTCTATGTAACTACACCTAATAGATTTATTCGACAATAAACTTTCTACGCATTGTTCGCCTTTTTTTGTCTATAATACATAGGAAAACTGATGCCCAAATTAACTATGTCATGAACCATTCAACCCCATCTTTAAACTTGCACCAACAAATTTATCTCCAGTCTGTGTTAAGCCTTTACTTCATTCACACATAAATATTCCATAAATCATTGGCACGTTCCTTTATCCTGTCCATTTAACTTCCTTCATTTTAATTTGCTGTATTAATCATTTATTTGTATAATCGGCAAAGTTTTTCGCCCCTTAAACTTGTTTCCTTATTCGCTCATCGAAATTGAACTCGCAAGAATAAGGGTATTGATAATTTGAAAATGCCCTGTATATCCCAATTGCTTTTGCAGACGATTATTACCTCATGAATACCGAATGTTCTTAAGATATTTAGATGACAACAGCAGGAACTTTGGCTCTCATGAATAAGTGACTTTTTATGTGGTATTCCTACAATTAGGTTTTACGAATGTCATGGTCAAGAGAGTTGTATGTGCGCGACGGTATTCTTAATACTAGCAAAAAAGTGGGTCAAGTTTGCAGTGAATTATCCACAAATTTCAAGTTCCTATTTTATAAGTTTTTAAAATTTATTACCTTTAAATCCATGCCAATTTTCCGTTCCATCTGGGCAATGGTGAATCGTGATAGTCAGATCTATTTATTTTGGCCATTACTCAATTTCAATCAAATGTATTTCCCGATCGGATTGTTTGAATCTTCCAAATATAAATATTCAGAAAGTACACAAATGTCGACATTCTTTTTTGTCCTATGGATCAAATGGATTTGTCTATCATCTCGCCTCCATTCAGTGAGTTTAATGCATGTTCATCAGGCCGAACATGGACCTGAGGTGGTGTGACAGTCTCTAAACGCTTTGAACATGAACTTGAAATGGGATATATTTTCAAAAAAAATGATGAAAATACCCATCTCGGTTCCGAATAATGCGTTAAAAGTTGTGAATTTATTTGCTTAATCAGACCATCTCCTACTGATGAAAATGAGAACAGCCACAATTTTTTGTATACATATTTCGATTATCTCTTAACTTAAACAGAGGTGAGATCATTCCAAAAGTATTCTATGCGCTACCAAGTGCTTGCAACTGCCTACATACATCCTAAATTAGCTGCAGTCATCTCAACAAAAGACACCAGTGGATCTTATCATTTCTACAAAAACTTTTCCTTTCCCTTCGTTAGTGAGTACTCTTGCCTCCTTTCTTCACCTATTCTTTCTGTCTATTTTCTAAAGTTCATTTAGAAATGAATAACCATACCAAAAAAGTCAGCTAGTTTTATCATGTTTGTACGGAAGCATTTTCCCAAGTTTAATAACTTTATCATCCAAACGGTATTTCCCTGCTTTTTATTTAGATTAGATTAATTAAGATTTTTGCGCACATTCTGTGCCATCATTTTAAGCCAATGATAATAAGAGTTGACGGTATATGCATTACAGATATATCGAAAGAAGGATTTTAGATCAGACTCTAGATTATCTACCATGGTTGATGAAGATCCACTCAAAAAATGCATTTCTCTTTCCTAAAAGTACCAGGCCAATACCACTAATAAACACTAGTTGGCAATAACCTAGATAAATACAGGATGTGGCCACACTTTGTCCTAATTAATTAATCATGTCAATGAACAACCCAATGTACGGCTGTTCATAGTCAACCTTTGTGATTTAGCCCCTCCAGCTAGTTCGGTCAATCTGGTCTTAATGTCCTAATTAAAAGCATGAACAACATATATTCAGGTGAACAACATTAGAATTGATTAGTGCATTTATTGGGGAAAGAGCAAATCATTCTAGAAACATTTTTTTGCATTAGAAATCGCCCTTTTCAGAAGTGTGGAAGGTTGCTCTCTTCTACAGTTTTAAAACCATAAATTACGGGCGTGGTGCGTTTTTAGCGCAAATGTTAATGGAGCGTCACGATTAACTGCACGAATTGCTCCTCTTGTGGTCTGTCCTACTTAGCTTAGTCATTCTACTTCTACTTATTTTCATTTCTACTTGTTTTAATTGCAGTTAAGGGTATTATAGAGAAATAAATGCTATATTTAGAGGTGAAATTTGCTTATCTCGCTTATATTGAGTGAGACTCATTGCGCTTCAAAATTATTTTGGGTTTTTACTTGTCTAAGCTTGAAACAGCTTCAAGTATATTTCTCATAAATATTTAATTTGAGTCTTACCATGTCTAAGGCAAAGTACAAAAACCGTATTTTAAACCTCCACAGTATTTTTTAAAAGGAATTATTGCATATATTGCTATTCAATACCATCTTTATGCATGTATAAAAAAGAAATATTAGCATCATTTTAGTCTGACTTTTGCACATACTACTCAATAACGTTGACATTCATTAAGATTTAGAGGCCACCTGCATACTAAGAAGATTGGATACGGAGGAAGTTTAACAGTTAAATCAAAATCAAATGAAGCAATTCTAGTAATTTCATTATCCTTGTAAATGCTGTATTGTAGGAAGTCGCTGTACTTTTCTGCAGCAAACTTTTTACCTTGAGTAACTTATAAATCGCAGATTAATAAGTTGGAGACAGGAGATTTTACAACGCATTATGGTAAATAAGAATCGGATCAAAGAATAACTCTCCCAAATGCTCGGATTATGATAGCAATTACAAAAATGCTATGAATAAAAAAATGTTAAAAATATCACCATTTGACTCCACATCTATTTAACTAAACTAATTCTAATATTTTCACATTTTAAACTCCAATAAATTAGTGTTACCTAATTCTCTTATGCGACACTTAATTTTCCATAAGATTTGGACTCTTAAAATGTACATCCCTCCCCAGTCTTCCAGTGTGTTACGCTTCGGAACTCAGCGGCATTAAGTTATTAGCATCTGCGTTCCAGGAGCTACAATGCCTCCGCTTGATTGGTCGAAGGAGTGGTCACTGTGACATATATACGAACCCACTCACTATCGGCCATCCACTTCAAACCTCTTGTATCGGTCACAATCACCTCTCTTTTAGTTGGTAAGTCAATATCTCAAAGAGTTTGCTTACTCTTTTCTAAAAAGCCAGATGTTGTAGTGCCTTAGTCATCGGTAGCACTGAAAGGCATCATTGTGCGATCCGTAATTTTAATGGGACCTAAATTTAATCCTTCATTTTATTTCAAGTCATCAAAGAGAGTTAACAATAGAATACTTAAGAAAATACTACACTTAGAATCCTAAAATCCCGTGTGTCATGCAACAAATCTATTCATAATAAATTGATAAAATTATTAGAAATGATGTTTAGTTTTATCAACATTTATGTTCAAGGTATTTGCTTTTTTTAATACAATTCTACCCGATTTCTTCCATTTGGTTACAAGATCTTTTGCACGAAATGTGTTTTTTAGCGTGGCTTCTTCAAAACTATCCCATTTTAAGAATGTATGTTTTGTGTAGGATTTAATGTACAAATACTTGGACTCTACTTCCACTAGCTACAAAGAACACTTACATAAATATAATAAATTGACTAATTAAATCGTGTTAAAATTGGTTGATTGGATTTAGGGACTAGTTGCAAGTTATTCTGACATGAAGTTAATCATATCAAAACGTCATTCAGGTGCATAAAGACAAAAATTTTGACTGGGTATCGAATAAAGGTATGCTTAACGTCCTCTCACACACCTGTAGTATATTTTAATACGTTTGAAGTCATCCAATTTTCAGAAGATTTTAAACTCTAAGACCGCGTTGGCTAAAATTCTAGTACACTAGATGCCATTTCGTGTTGTGCAAATTAATAAATTATATTCATAGTGAACTTTAAAATCCCTCTGAAAATAATGTTTTCTAACGCATATTTTACGATCAGGAAGCAAGTATGGGTGTACTCTAGCGCCATATCATCCAATGGCTTCTTTACCAGAGTCTTCAGTCTAATGCAATGTTGAATGTAAATGGCGTCTTTGGGCAGTAAAATCTGTATACCTACCAGAAGACCTTTTAGGCCATAACAGCAGTAATTCGCAGAATTTTATGGCCTAATAAACTCGGTTTACCAGGTATAGAGAAAAAATTTATTCCAACTTGCAGGAAGATATTCATCAGAAATCCTGCCGATGTGGAATGCAAGAATTGGAGAAAACTGTATGCTATAGTCTTCAGGCAAATGACATACTCGTATGACTGAAACGTTTTCATCCTGTGATAACTTTATATTGCTAATCAAGGGAAACAGCAGTTTCTGATGTTCTTTAATTGTGCATTTTAGATGGTGTCTTTTTTCGCGCAGTAAAACTGCTTGCTTTAAAAACGATTTAAAGCCATAGGACATCTTACAAGCTTTTTTAAAACTCACTTTTGGCGAGTCCTCTCGTACTTTTGAGCATTACATTTACACTGTAGACTCGCCGGCAGTTCTGCAGATTCAAACGTCGGCATTTTATCTTTTTTTACCACATTAGAGATTTAGCTACAAACACTACAGCCACTACGATAGAGCGTTTAAGTATTGTTTAGGCGCTGTGAAATCCTCTTGCATACCTGATCTATTCTACTCAAAATTTAAATGCTAAAAGCTTTAGAGGATTACTGCTTACGGAGTGTAATAACCACCTCAAAGTTCTTCTATTAATCACCTCGCCTTTGACAATTTCAGATAATCAAACTTACAAAATTATTTGGCTCCCTATTAATCTAATAATAACATCCACTTCTACTTCCATCTTCGCTAATATTTTCAACCATATGGATGTCAGACATCTCAATGTTTGCATGTGTGTGGCAATTTAAACCTCCTTGATCGTTTCCAGCTATCTTTTCTAACTTAAAGGGATTCTCTTTTAGGATTACTAAAGTTATTTTTCACAAGTTGTGATTAAATTTTACTGCTTAAGGTATATTTCTGTTCAATCATTATACCGTAAGTTTCTTGGTACTGATAAAATGAATGCTATAATCAATCGCAAAAATCCAAAATAACCTATTCCACTAAGTTTTTGACTGGAATTCATCGAATTTAACGATAATTTGGCGTTCTTGAGATACCTGCGAGATCCTACTTGGATTTTCATGAACCGCATCTACTGGATAATTAATCTTGATCACGCTTCTTAAATGTAGTTAAGATCACTAATAGTTTAGTGAATTAAGAATTTTGCTCTAAATTCGTTAAATTGTTCAATAAATCAGTAAACAGTAAATGGTTTACAAATAATATCATAATTTAGTCAAATACAGATTCTGCCATTTTTAAAATTATGCGTACTTCTTGAATTACTTATTTTAGTATGTAAGATAGGTAAATAAGGAGTAAGAGTAACAGACGAGCATTCAAAGGGTAGAAATTGCAAAGACTTTCCCTAACAGCTCATCGATAGCCACGTGGATGTGCAATTTCAGAGGTGAGTTGCAACCATTAGATCAAATTTTGATGATAGGTTACCAAGGATTTATTTAGAAATTAATATTTTCGATTCCATTTATGGGATTTTTTCTCCAGGAGAATGCCCTTTGACGAACGAATGCTCGCGATAACGGCACTAGCCATCTGCTTATTTTTCACATCAGCATCACCGATGGTGACTGAGGTAGGAAGAGATGAATGGCCCCCCGGCCCCTAACCCAATTGAGTGGACCGGTGCAAGCAACTCCTCTAAGTAAACGCATCACACTCCAGACAACAACTGTTAAGTAATAAATAGGATCAGTAGAAACTAATTGCTACTGATCTTGGCGTACAAGGAACCGAGTATTCTCTTAACCAGTTTTTGCTATTTCTCCTTTGCAAATCTTCTTGCCTTAGCCTGCACAAGGTTTCTTCTGGCCAAGCAATAAGGTGCCACTCGCAATGTTTAGAGTTGTTCTAGTGTTTCGGTAGCCTAATGCTAGGCTTTTAGGTACAGCATATACTAGTTTACGCTTGTTGCCTATAAAACTTTTAAATTCGTTCTCCCTTTCCATTGTGCAATAGCTTCCTAAACTTTTCCATGGTTAAACCGAATGAATGGTAGCGTATGTGAGTCATTTTACGACATTGATGTTGCATTAATTTCCCAAACATACTAGTTGCATTTGCCCCAAGAGATGCGAAACAGTAACGTACTTCTGTGATATTAAAGAGGGCTATTAATACTGCTATGTGAAATCCAGGGAGTCTTTTTGACATTTTAGAAATGCTTTTCATCAGACAAGGAAATGATCATATATCTGTTAAAGAAATATGGCCTTTGCTATGAAAATCTACTGGATTCAGACTGCCCTCAGCTGAACATTAATAAAAAGGCAACATTGGCCTACTTCAAACGGAGCCTCCTATCGCCTGAGCTGTCCTTAAGCGACAAGCGCGCATCGTTAGCATACTTCTAGGTGCGCATATCGTTTCACTTAAGATATTGCTGAAAATTCACCTGTGAATGTGATTAACAAAGCTTTTGTGTTGCCTAATTGTGCCTTTCTACTCTGTCTCTAAATGGGATTTTGGTGTAGCCATTAAAGAAAGTAATATGAAATATTATTTTAAAAGAGCTATAGCTGCATAAAACCCCGTACCCATAATTATTGACATTACCAATGCAAACAATCAAACGCATCCTCTAACGAAAAATAAAAACGTTAACCTACAAAGTGGAAAAGTTTTCACCGTGCCTTCGTGTTTTACGCCTACATCTCAGTCTGGCATGCGATCATAATGACTCTGTCACTTTCTGAAAGATGCACTCTTTTTGTTAAGAAACTCCTAAAGTCTTTGATTTACTTTCTTACTGATAATTGAGAGCAATTATAGTAGTCACGCATCACCTAAACTTACCTTCGTGCGCATGGAAAAGGTGAGAAGCTTGAAAAACGCCCTAAATGCATTATCGAGATCCGCTAGTCTTTAAGTAGACATTTTGACAAAGTAATCTACGAAATTTACCCTCATTAAAATTAATATTTAGTGATTTATCGAAACCATCTTATAAAAGTGAGTTAATTTCATGGAAGAAAAGAATTCACTATTTATTGTAACAGAAATGTGAGAATATAACGAAATTTGGCATTCATATTGGATCGTGACTAATTTCGACATTCGATCCTGCCACTTTAAAGAAGTTAATTACTTTGGAAATGTGGTTAAAGTGGTTAATAAAGGATTCGTCTTCATTAAAAGAGCATGAGGTTATTTGTTATTAAATAAAAATTCATTAAAAACTTAATATAGCAAGGTCTCATGAGGATGAAATGGTACTGTAGAAGAGTGGGACAATAGGTCTTTTGCGAATGACCAATAATATGTCGGTTACCTTAGCATTGGATTACAAAAGGCCTATCTCATTACAAGTCATTTAAGAAGATAACAAACATCATAAAACTGCACGTTTTTACCATGCCTATGAAGGAAGTAAAAAACAAGCTGAGAGTCTTTAAAATTTAGTATCTGCCATCGAATAAAAAATGCAAGCGAAACGCATTTCTTCAGCCAAAACAACCTTCCTTTTACAAATGATATAAATGTTGGCGGACCCATTCATCACCATTCATCTAGGGTTCACTTACACAAATCTTTATCATAGTAATCAAGTTTTCTTTACAGTGCATTCTGCAATCGCATTTTTTATGAGTGCTATGCAAAAAGCCATTATAGAGGCTTCTGTAGCCTTGGAACCGATCTAAGCTCGACACGTTAAGCGGACGAGGTCGATGATGAGGAATAAAATGAAAGTAAAAAAGAGCACAGTAGGGAGTTTGTACAAATAAACCCACGCCCAACTGTCTGTGCTTTATTGCTCACTTATGCTAACAATCGTTACAACTAAAATAGGGAGGAACTTTTACCAACTAATATTTATTTTGTCATTAGATGTATAATGCTAGAATCCTTTTATTTCACTCAATAAATTTGCATAAGTATCACATGAGCCCTCTTCAAATAGGGAGTTATGGTTTATGTATGTTTGGTCCAAAAATGGTGAACGCCTCCATTTGAAACCTGATTAATTCGGGTAGATAGGGATGGTGAATCTTTATAATGTCATTAATCTTGTTATTAATGCCTAGCGGCCATTTACCCACCTTTCAACACATCTCTAAGTAATATAGATTTATGAGATATTCTTCATGAGTGGGCATAAACATTATCACCGGCAGCTAAAGTGCTATTCCACGAAATTTGTCAGAGCGATATCAACAGCATTTAGTTGCTTTAAAAGGCCGAATTTCGCTTTCTAGTCAGTTTTGCACACAGCAAATAATGATGAAAATTTATCATCTGCTTATGTTAAACCTCAACCCTTTTATTTATTAATAAGTTTTTGGACTGTTGTTTAACCGATTCAAAGAAATATTCTTGAATCATTTTGACTACTAAGGTTGTATTGTTGGATTAAGAAAATCGTCGTTTTTATGCTACTTAGGTGGCTTAGATGACCATTGTTTATGCTTTTACAAATAAAAGTTGTATAGATTGGGACTGATGGCACTACCTAAATATGAATTATTTGCCCTCACCACTCTAAAAAACGTAGTTTTTTTCCACATGGGGACTTCGCTGTACATACTGTTATGATTTTTTAATTGCATACCTTCATTTTTTAAGCGAGATAGCATGTGCGTACGATTTACGCAAAAAATCAAAAAGCACTGGATAAATTCACAAGTTTTTATCTAAATTCGAGCACTTGGAGAGGAGGTACTGTTATCAGTTGCAATTACAAGTTGAAGGCTTTTGGAGAACTTGATAGCTTTTTTCTTTTAAAACAGTTGAAAAGATCCGGAAATATGATTTCTGTATTTTAGTAAAACAATAGTTTTGTAGAAGTTGTTGGTTACTATGGAATCCAGATTAAGTTTTTTCCACTAAATTGCATTGCTTTTGCCTGACAAAGATTCAGATGCATCACTTTTTTCCGTTGCCTCAATAGGTATTTTAATTTAATTTGTGACTAAATATGAGCTGTGTATGTCGAAGCTGTTTAATGTCTATCACCAACGAAAGGCTAAATCCAGCTTTTCTGTTCGCTCATTAAGACTTAAATTTCCGAAATCATCTTAAGGGACAGCGATTAGGCTGTCATATAAATAATTCCACAAGACAAATATATATGTTTAAGTGACCTAAAAATGCAGACCCACAATTACATGAGATTTTGTTATAAATCTAGGCTGTTCAGGAGAAGGCTGGCTAAGTTAGCTCGTGTTCGTTGTAAATGCATTTTCTCTTGACTTCGCCATATATAATCTACGGATTGCAAATATGTAATGTAAGAATACTAGTCTATGGGATGCAAATTACCATTATTTCATCAATGAACTAGATTTTGGATCTTGAAGGCCTTCTGAAGTTTATTTAGCTGCTGAAATATGCTTACCTTGTATATAATCGGCAAATTTTACCAAATGTTTTGTTTGAATATTACTGGTGATTTGACTGTGAGACTTCAAAGACCTTTGCAAAAATTTTGTTGACAACCAGTTTGAGGTTAGTGCTCAACTAAAACTTAGGTATGACGGAATCAGGTCAAGAGCCCAGACGAGTTATTAAACGAAGTATGCAGCTCATTTTTAATACAGATGCATGGTTAATATGTTTGTCGCTTTTTTGCTTTCTGCTGAAATCGTGAAGTCTTCATTTTTTCTCTTTAGCAAGAAACAAGCCAAGCACGAGAAAGTTTAAAAACTTATTCAAAATAAGTTTGTTTTTTAGTCCCAGATACGCAAACAGTCCTCAAATTTTTAAATGAATCTATGGTTAGAGAATTGTTTTTGCTTCAAAGTACATTAAAACAGCTTTAGTATTTCATAACTCTTATGTTTTTTAAAATTAAATATAAATTAATGGCACTAAGCTTCTAGAATTAGATTATTCTTAGTTACAGTGGGCATTGAAAAGTCAATTTGTTTTTCTACTATTCCTGGGATTGTATGTGTTCCCTTTTAGCATTTTGAAGAGCTGCCAAAACATCATTATGTAGAAAGATTTTTCTCCCACCTCCAAGCCAGTAACCTCAAAACTGCGCCGTTTAATAGCAAATAAGAATCTCCTACCCTTGTGGGCACTTGTACATTTCACCAAATAAGCGCGCGTACATGCACACCCCAAATGGCCCTAGC
This sequence comes from Echinococcus granulosus, assembly GCF_000524195.1. NCBI lineage: Eukaryota > Metazoa > Platyhelminthes > Cestoda > Cyclophyllidea > Taeniidae > Echinococcus > Echinococcus granulosus. The sequence goes on along the minus strand of NW_020170389.1, from coordinate 1,778,894 downwards.
AGATTGGCTGGGTGCTAGATTATAGGTTTAACGTGCTAATTCATCGCCAACAAAGCGCAAGGCATAATGCCTCGATGGCTTCACCTGTGCCTACTTCTACTCACTCTCACTACAGCTCTCGTTTCCCTTATATTCTTACTAATCGTCTTTGAACGTATAAAGAATCTCAATGAAAATGCCTCTGATTCTGCAGTTATTATCTCTACGGATGAAGACTGGTTAAAGTGGACGCGAGAAATCAACATTTCCTTTGAAAGTGAGGCTGAAGCCAATTATCGACACTCTGTGTGGCGAAAGAACTACAATATGATTCTGGCACATAATGCACGAAAAGACAGCCTTTACACTATGGGAACGAATCACTTTACTCATCTGGAGCACTGGGAGTTTGTGGAAATGTACCTCAGGAGCAAGAAAATTGAACTTGACAACTATGACTTAGACAGCTACTTTGAAGGCAATAAGACGATAAGGGTGAATGAGAGTATTATTGAGGGCGACTGCTACTTGGGGAACTTTGACTGGAGAGAGCGCTTTCCTGATCGTAAAGTTCGCGACCAGGTATAATTATTAATTGGAGATTTCCAAACGACAAGCGCGCAATATTTTATACCATTTGTCATTATTTCGTCATTTCCTATTCACTTTTACTATTGCCATTTTGCGCTATTTACAGTGATTTTTAACAAAAGCACGACTGTTAAAATAACAAGTAGGATAAGGAATGATTGTTGAGCCTCTTCAGCTGACGTATTTACTGAAACATCTTAACAAACTTTCCTTGTGTATTACTTTAACTCATGTAAATGCATTAATTTTATCCATTTGCATTATGAGTCACGTTGGTTTTTCAAAACAATTATTTTTATGCATTTGATAATTGCCTTCTAAGGTGTTTTTTTTGTTACTCTGTTGGATTGATCATTCCTGATTACATACCTACGGTAATACGCAGAGCGATAAAAGGGTTTGGTATATTCTAAAAACACAAATTCATAAATTGTAGGAAGAGGAGCTTTTTAACTCACGTGTGCATTTATTTGGTATTTCCAGAAATTCAGACGCCGTATTTGAAATCATCGTAGGTTTATCCAGTAGTGTATGTTGCAGAAATTAAAAAACCATCCTTTTTGGATTTCCGGGGAATCCACTGTCATCTTTATTCCAAATTTCGCATCATGAACTGTTATTACTTCTTTTATTTTGCAGCAATGAAGAGTATATTACGATATTAAGCCTAATTTGCAACAGAAAATCCTGCTAACCCACGCACTTTATATAGCATGGCTGCCTCATTTTACGGTTTTAAATTTCCACTAAGAAAGTGCTTGTAAAATGGCTAAAACGAGCCTATTTCTCTACATTTTTCATGCACTGCTCTCAATAAGGAAATGAACATTCATTGCGAATGTGAGCTAGCGTCGCCAATATATGTATTCTATTAGGCAATCGAAAAGTTTGGCCTTCAGCACAGTTCACTACAAGTCAAACTTAACTCGGTCTAAAGGCTGCAAAATCTTCTGGAATGTCTTACTGCAGGATGCACCGTTCAAAAGTAATGATATTTTAAAGAAGTATTGAATAAGAATTTTCGTCTAGGATAATTTTCTGAATCGTAATTCTAATATTTGCAAACAGTCTTAAAACTAATCCACATGTATCATCAGGTTATACTTTGGCAGCTCACTTTTGTAGCAATTTACTTTTAAATGATGCTTTTGAGTCCTCAAATGTTTTTATATTTTCAGCACAGTTTTATTGACAGACGAATAATTTTATCAGCATTCTTAATGACCCACATTTAAGTGTACTGCAACGAAAAATGAAACAAAATTAAAATTTACCCAGTGATAATAAGCAAACTCGTTTAAGATGGGTGAAAATAACTGTCAGCAGGCAGCTTAATCAAGCAGCGTTTTGTATGAATTTCTATATGTATACTTTAATGGAATAGAACACTGTGGTAGAATGTTATGGAACCTAAGTTGTTATATTTTTACACTAATTGAAGATAACTCTTGCCTTAGATGTCCTGCGGGTCATGTTGGGCCTTCGCTTCGGTATCAGCAGTTGAGTGGCACTGGGCTATCCACCACGGTAGGAGCCTCCCTCTCTCAGTACAGCAACTGGTTGACTGCGTCCAATCCAACTTCGGCTGCAACGGCGGGATCATTGAAAACGCCCTTGCATACATCCAAAGTCATGGCATCATGCTGAACCGCGACTACCCCTACCGCTCCAGAGTAAGCAATTGCCTTCTATGTAAATTTTTGGTTTGTTGAATTTTGATTTTAGGTATTTTATTATTTAAAGTCTCGTAGGAGTTTTTGCCTCCCATTAAAAAAACTTTCAGTGAAACTATTCTTACTACAAAAATGCAACTATTTACATGTGTAAAATTTTACCAAGAACAAAGGCTTATCCAAGCAATTGAAACAGAAAACTCCACTGTACATTATGAGTTGGGTTTCATATGCTCCAGTTTACGAATTAGAAAAGCGCAAACGTAGCTTTAAAAAGGCGTCTTTTTGGGCAAAACTGTGATAGCATCAATTTATTTCCTTTAACACCGCTGCTTTGGATGTGCACAAAAAGTTTTCATTCTTTGGAATTTCGGTCTTTCCAATGAAAAGCCTCATGTTAAAACACTTCCGACTCAAGTTTAGTTTCTGAGGTGCGCATAATTTAATTCAAGTTTAGTAACATATCATGAGAATTTTTCTACCTCAGTAAAGTCACTATTTCGTATAGATTAGGATTTTTGCACTTTTATTCAATGATATATAAAAATCCTGAAAACCGACCTATAAACTCGTGATGCAAAGTGCCAGAACCTCTGGGGATGTTGTATCATTGATGGCAAACCAGTCGTGCATATTTTACCGAGCATTTAAGCCTAGAATGACTTTTAGGGTTTGAAACGTTACTGGTTTCATCTAAATTAAAAGGTTTTTCTGCAAACAAATGATGATAAAAAGAATTTTTTTTGATAGCTCTTTGTCCTTTTTATGACAGATGGATACTTTGCTGTCTGGTTCTTAAGAATTCTTTATTAGTGTCTTAAAAAAATCAAATTTGATACTGCTTTGCGGATGTGTTATGTCTTGATTTTGCACTGGTCCAAAACAACCATCCAAACGTTCCTCACAAAAAGTGACTACTTGTTGAACAGACTGGTTTCCCTTCTGAAGGCTATTGTGCGGAAACACAAGAACCATTATCTATCCTTAAATATGTGACAATCTAATAGGTGCATATTAAACGGTGCTAGGGAAATTCTAGTCTATTAAAATTAAAAATACTTCGTTTGGTAAAGACAGTTAAATGCTAGCTCGTATTATCTGATTTATTTTTGAACGCAAAAGTGGGCGCAAATTTTTCACAGAAATTTTCCCACAAGCGCGCTTAACTATTTGCAACCACTTGTCAGAATTTTAATCCCAATAGTGATTGATTGGGCTATTTCCCATCTCTTGATCATCATGAGTGCCACAAATTCTCCGTGGTTTAACGCTTGGACCATAAAACGAAGTCATTTAAAATATATTACATTATTAGGGGTTTTAATGCTTCTTTGCTTTATCAAGCTCAGTATTCCACAATAAGTTAGAGTTAAGGACTTTAGTAACATAACATTAGGAATTCAAAGTAAAGCAATCTTGCATCCTGCAAAATTATGTTTAAACTGTTGCAGTTAGAATCGGTACCATTTTCCGCATTTATCTACTTAATCTTCACGTAAATATTCCTTAATTATATTTGTGAGCTTGCTTTGCCGTAATTTTGTAAATATTTATCATTTTCTTTTGCAAAGATTAGAGGGGAAGTGCAGCGTGATGGATGACTGAAGAAGGAGCAGGTATTTTACATGTACTGAAAAAATCCACATACACTTTGAAACACCTTTCCCTTAACAAACACTTTTTTAAACACTATGTTATTCAATGACTATACCTAGTGAGATTAAAAAAGAAGTTCTTTACTCACTACATTCTTTTTTAAATGTGGCATTATGGAAGTATATCATTGATTGTTAAACATTCTCTGAAATTCTTCAATGTTTCACCTGATTTTATCTAAACTGACAAATTTCTAACTGTCAAGTCTTTTGAGTGCTTTAACAGAGCTGAGATTAATCACCTCTGTAAACTTTAGTCTATGAAATAAATTGCAAGTAGCATAAGACATTCACTCTGGATCCTAAATATTGGACTAAAGATTGTGACAACTGGCAAATAGGAAGATGTTTTTTGCGCTTTTGAAGAAAGTATTTTTGTTTAGATATTTAGAGTACTGCATTATATATTTTTTTAAAAGTTTTGCATGGTATGACCACTACTCATCACCTTTTTATGAATACCCTCTTTTCAGACAGTGCTTACACAACGCAGGAATCCTCATTATTTCAATTTAGAAAAGCAATTTTTACCTCTTACCTTCCCTTTATAGTGTAAAATTACTTTCTCCACCTCCCAACCGGGAATTTGCACCCTTAATTATGTTCTCCTAGGTGACGCAGTGCACTGAGAGCCCAGATAAAGTCGCACTGAAAATCAAGGGCTATGAAACTCTGTACGGCGTAAGTGAGGCCGTCTTGGCCTGCATCGTTCAACGCCTTGGACCAGTGGTAATTGGCTTCGACGCCAGTGGCTCGGGGCTGCAACATTACAAGTGCGTTTCTAGATATTAGACTGTCTCACATCTTTGTTGCCTTGTTTGGACGGTATTTTTGCATCCCTTATAACCCGCACCGATTGTCGCCTGCGTGCAGAAAATTATTACTAATTTGTACTTCTCTGAGTCAGCTGAATTAATCGCCATCCCATCTGTTTTCATCTAACAATTTAATGTATCAGAATAGCTTCCTTACATGACCCCGGTCATGAAGGTAAATAAATCTTTTTTCTATGTCAATAACTATAATTATTTAAAACAATTATTTAGAGACAGAAATGAGAGAAAGGGTGGTTTATGAATACCATAAATCAAAATCGGTGCAGTTGGTAGGCTTTTATCCACCAGGTTGACCGGAATTTATCTAGGCAGTTAATTAGGTAAATTCTCACTATAACTGCTGGAGGTTGTTTTATCTAAATAGCATTTGGTGAAGACTATTTTGTTTCACTTATTTTCAAATGCAACCTGGCAAAGTGCAAATATTTGTGACCTTTTTGTAAATCAGGCATTTGTGAATAGGGGCGGTGCAGGTGCAGTATTTACCATTAGTTTGCAAACTTATCTCATTAAGAAAAAAAACTTTAACAAAATGAATTTTTGACAATTTCATCATTTTCAAAGGGATCTTAGGTCATGACAAATCCATACTAGCTTTTTCTTCGAATTAAAATTTGATTTATTATCCTTCTTATTCTCATGGTTTGCTTTTTTACGGGCGATTGCAGAACCATGATTTGCTTAATGGGAAGTGTTTTAAGAGGTTACATATTTAGTTGCCGATACTTTTAAGTAAAATTCTACTATAGACATTCGAATACTGCAGAAATTTGTCAATAATACACAGAAACTCTTGTTAATATAGCATAGGATACCGGATTTATTAGTGGTTCTCCCTTTCGAAATTGACATGTGCCAATTTCTACAAATTAGATCTGGAATCTACGATGGCACGGACTGCAATGTGGAAATGCTTAATCATGGACTGGTTTTACTAGGTTTTGGAACCGACGCAAGAGGTAATAGGTATTGGATCTGTCAGAATTCCTTCTCACAACGCTGGGGCGATAAAGGCTTTTTCCGCTTCAAATTCGGCAACAATCTTTGCGGCGTGGCTGCTACTCCCATTATTCCTGTGGTTTAGAATTCCTTGGACAAAAAACAAAAAGAGTTTTCTCACTAACTTTCACTTCTTCTCTCTTACACATATACCCACATTTCGGATGCATGGTCCGTTCCCTGTTCATTTAAGTCACTTGAGAGCACTTTTCCTTTAAATTGTGTATTTCCAACGAACGAGGTTTTTTAGTTAGCAGATTTTTTCATAACTGTTTAAGGATTGATTGAGTCATGGAACGCAATTTCAAAATAGTTTATGTAACTGCAACATCAGCAACTTGAAAAGAAAGTACTTTTGTCAATATGTATTTCTGATTCGGCTGTTTCCCTGTCAAAAGAGCACACCAATGACCTTTTAATGAACTGGTATGTTACATTTATGCAGGTTTAAGTTATTGCATTTGTAAACTTGATCCCTACATACGGTAACTTCTGCGATTTTGCAAACACTAGTACTCAAAATGTCTTCAGTAAAGTCGTCACAGATTTAATTTAAATGTTCAGTAAATTCAACCACACGAAAATGCCCGTAATTTCTACAGAGTTATTTTTAATGATTGGTTCCTGTGTATTTACTGATAAAAGCAACTTACCGTCGGAACCAAAATTATTGTCTCATTGGGATAAAGGCAATTTAGGTTTAAGATCATATCGTATAGTTCAGAACCTTGTATTTTTCAGTTATTGGATTCATATTGGGTGAAATCAAAGGGATATCCAAAACTTGTTACTTTATTACTATTTATCAATTACAAAACATATTTTCCTAGGCATACCAAAGACTGGGTCGGACCGAACTCTTTGGTCAACTTTTATTCATTTATAGAATCTGTGAGTAATTTCTTATTATCTTATCCTCCAAAATGGAGTCGCTGATTGAATGTGGTTACCTAAGGGTTGCACTTCTACCCACATTTTCGGTAAATTTATTCTATTGGGTGCTCTCAAGGCACGCACCTCGTCGGAGCACGAGCATGTGATCTAGAAGTGTATTGACTGGTGTGCTGCATGTGGTGTGGTCTCCGAGTCCTGCGTGCGAGATTGGGTAGTTGAGTTTATGCCATTCCACAGAGATGCGTGTTTGGTTGACTCTCTTGATCCTACCCTGCGTCTTGACGCAAGAGGCTAAACGTACGTTCCTAATTAGCCAGAAATTTCAGCTAGTAGATATTAACTGTGTGCTAATGTAGAGCATCCCAATTAGTACCAAAACGACGAGCTGGTGTTGTGAAAATTTGGTCTTCTAAAATCTTAAAGGATTGCAGTTTTACTTATGTTACCATAGTACATGTTGTTAAAAATAAAGCATTTATAAGACTATTTTCATATTTCAGTAAACTGATTAGAACTGCAGTGCTTTCTCCAAAAGATAGCATTGTATAAGAGCTTTATACTCAAAAATTTAAAACAGTAATAACATGAAATTAACTCACCCAAACTCCCCATTATTAGGACTGGTAAAATAATGACCATTTTCTGGTTATGGTTTTGAGTCCTTGTTTCAGCATCGCTTTTGGAGTCGTCAGTGAATGAAGCAAAAGTGGTTTGGGGTGGCATAGGTGGACTTTTTCGCAATCGACTCGACGAGTCTTCGCCCAATACTTGCGTCAATAAGGGGAATGAGAAAAGCTTGAGTACGTTTTACATTAAAATTCTTGAGCTTAAAAATATTTATTGTTCATTTGTTCTTAGCGTGAATTGATTGGTTGCGTTTATATCATCTTTAAAAATGGGATTTTACTAAATTATGAGGTATATTTTCAATTTCTGGATAACAAATGAATCTGATCCCATTGCTTAAACCAAAGTTATTTGCAGTTAGGCCAATATTATATGGTCCCCATCTAACCCGTTAATGCAAGTCATTAGCTGTCCACCAAAGGAATGTTAGGCCTTATTAAAATTACTAGCATCGCAGTAAAGTCTCCAATTTTGCTTTTTGGACTGCAGAATTGTTGACTTCCCTTTACAATACTGGAGTGGATATTATAAAGAAGGGATGCAATAATACGGGTACGTTTAAAGCCCTTCGTCATTATTTAACAAACTATCAGATTGCATTCATAAGTATGGTTGAGCAGTTGCCACAGCCATCGGTTTCCCTGATTTATAGATTCATCTTGTCAAACTTATGTTTTTGGTATTTCGTCAATGTATGCTTCAATCATTTGCTCTTAAAAGGTGGACTTGCATATTTTTTCTAAATTTAAGTTTTTATTTATTCAGAAACAACTGCTTTTTACGTATAGTTAGTAGTGATTAGTAATAAGTTTGGGCGTTTGAAAAAAGACCACTTTTGTGGTTTCTGAGAGTGAGTCAGCACTTTGAAATATGTGCCAAGGTATGATTTGATGGTTTATAAAAGACCACTGGTGTGAATTTCTTTTGTAGTTTAAGCAGGCAAATCAATGCAATCCTTTTGCCCGTTTACGTCATTCTTATTGTGGTCTCACCACCCTTTATTATCCAGCATCTCATTATCAATTACTGGCCTTAGTTATATTTTAATCAAATGAATTTCCCATTAAAATTGTGGTATTAATTTAACGTACTTGTATGCAAATCTACTTCATAAAACTATGCTAGCATGTCACTTGTTCTTATAGTCCGTAGGGTTTAAGTAGCAAGAAGATGTTTCCTTTGAATCAAAAATAAAAATGACATTAATTTAGGTACATAAACTTTTCCGTTCGTTAAATTAGAATTCACAGTCTGCGAAACTAGCCATTAAATGATATCGGGGCTTTTAAGGTGTCTATCATTGCAATGTCTTTGTTCATACCATCCGCAGATGGCAGGCTTGATGAAAACCTAAAAGCAATCCTTAAGGCTATGCAAGAGGTTAAGGACACATTCGAACAGAAATCCATTGTTTCCGATGTGGACAGATGTGCACTGCAAAACAGTAAGTCTCTTTGTACCTTCTTACCGAATTTTACGCTTCAAACTCAATTACAATGCTCCAAGTTATCACCCAAAGACGTGCTAATGCGTACTAGTCTGTAAATTGGCCTATTGTCAATAATACGGCTAAGCCGGGAGACTGTAAGCATCGACGTAGTGATCTGAGGGCGGGCAGGTGATTAAACCACGGGAACCGAAAACCCACGTGGCTAGGTATGAATATCGGTGTATGTCCTGTAAATCATAACGAAGAGCAGTAGAGTTATAGCCAACTTACTCAATCCAATTATTAGGAAATAATTCTGTTAGTCATAAGTTCCTAAATTCGTAACAGTTTATCATTTTATTTATTGAAAATACCCCTCGCACTTAAGCAACAAATTATTAATTCGTTCCATCAAGACCTGTTGCATATGGTTCCGCCTTTTATACATGGATTAAAACTCCAAATAATGTTTGAAAACTATTTTCTCCAAATACTTGGTTAATTGGTCATCAAATGCCAGGTTTATGGGATTTTGTTTTCGTACGTTTTTTATTTTTCAGGCTTTTTAGCAAAGAATTCCCTTAAAATTTTATCGAAAGCTCTGGTAAACATGTTTCCAGGTATTCTACTTTGCTAATTCACACTTAGTTTAAACTTTCTTGTTAAATGTATTCAAAAACACCTTGACAACTTGCAAATATTGTATTTTACATACTTTTAAAGCTTATTAAAAGTCTTAGTTATATTAATGGGAATGACATCATTAAAAACCCACGTTTTGTTTGAAAATAGCAAAAAAAGCCTGGAATCACTTATGTCCATCTCCTCGGATTGTGTGTCATTGGTTACACTTTTGCTCTTCATACGTTCCCCATTGTAACTCATTATAACTGTAGTTTACTGTGCAGGCGTGAGCTAGATATCCCTAGAATAGTCTGTGGGTTTACCTCGAATATATTGCTGCATGCGTTCATGCCAGCACCTGTTGTTATTCAATTTTAAGTCAACTTACCTCTCACTACTTGAAAAATCCAATTGAAGTGAAAAGTGGGTTTATTTTATAATGCCATATTTTTTGTACTGTTTACAGGGTCGTGCAATATAACTGACTATGAAAAGACTGTCCTCGACATTAAGAAATGGGTAGAGCCTATGTTATCAAACATTACTTACAAGGAATCGTTTCAAGCTGAAGTTAAAAACACTATTAATGCCAATTACAGTAAGCTTTGTTATTTTTCAGTCGATTATACCATATCACATAAACGGATATCCTTTGGCCTAGTGTAAACTCATCATCTTAAATTGCCTTTTTGGTTTTATGAACCAAGCATTTCCAGCTAAGCGTATCATTAACATTCCAAACCGGATTTCACCAAATTTCCTTTAATTTGTCGTATTATTTAACAGATTTGTAATGATGTGATATATTGTTAAAAATCTGGATAAATAAGCACCAGAATTGTATCCATAACCCTAATTGTATTGTTACTTGTTACAAAAACTACTCTTCCAGTCCCTTTAACACTGCAATTTTGCACTTAGCTACGACCAAACCCACCGACATTATGCAGAAAGTACGCTCTATACATTTTATTTGATTTGTTTGAACAATGTGCTTGATTAATAGTAGATTTTTCATCTGCTCCCCCGGGCACAATATATTTGAGCGACTTCCTAGTGGATATTGCGGCTATTAGCAACCTTACTGAAGCGGAATTTTACAGCACCACTATGGAGGCTATTACAGCCTATGCTCCCCCAGTTCGCAACAGTGTGTCAATCAAATTTCTGCAAAATGTTGATTCAACGATCGCGACAATTTGTTCGAGTATGCTTCAGCAAAAGCAAACCGGAATCACTTTTATCTACGATGACAGTAATAGTAAGTCGGCTATTTAATGTTTTTGGTAACGGGTTTCCTTCGGTCTTTAGGCTACCTAGTTGAGTAAATCCTCCGAATGCGAACAAATGAGTGTGACTTAATCAATGTCAATTTTTGAGTTCCATTCACATTCAAACGATTTATTATTAATTGAGGTGATCGGTTCTTGAAACATCTGCTAGGTTTTTACACCTGAGAGATAGTGGAGTATGATTATGAAGGTGGAATTTAAGTTTTTAGGCGCCAGCAGGTGAATAATTCCACAGAAGAACTAGCTTAAGACGTTGGATACATAAAGGATATGCTTCTGAATGTTGCTACTCATATTCCATGAACACAAAGCAATTTTCTTCATAGACTTTCATTTACTCTCCAAAAAGGCAGATCTCTATTTTTAATTTTACGAAATTTGGGACTGTTAGTTCTGCAAACCTTTACGTAAGGCACTTACATCTAGCACTAAATGCTCAAAAAACCGGAAATAATTGCTTTCTTTTAATTATATTTACAGTTTTACAATTATTGTCCTTCATAAACGTCAAATATTAGTGATTTGGAGAAAAGAGCATGGAAGACTTGATTTATCTAACCGGTTCTTGTTTGCTTCTCTTTTAATTCATTCATCAAGTTTTATTTGCTTTACTAAAGTTGTTTTTTGTTTTTATTGCAATCTCGTTTTCAATTCAATACTTTAAAAACCTTAATCTTGTCGATCGCTTTATGAAAGCCCATTTGTGTGTGTTGAAGCAGTGTGAAGGTGCTGCATCGGAATTAAAAATTAACAGAATTTAGTTTATAAACTGTTCCTAAAACCGATGTCAAACTCAATCATTGGTTCTATGCGATTCCCAAAGTGACTCCATCAACAGATTTTAATTGTAGAGGATTGCTTGATGATGCCCTCTTTTAAGACTTTCTCAACACATAGCCCGGGGAGATTAATATCGAGTTAATCATCCTTAATTCCGAATTTTCAAAATAATTCCGAGCTTTTCATTGCTATGTTTTTGTTGCTTTAATTGTTGACATAAACGTATCTGTCTGAGTGATTCCAAGTGAATAGGATGTAATCGCACGAAGTGTTCCCACCCCTGTAGATGCGCATTTACATTGAGGTGACGCAGTGCAATCTTCCTGTATATTTGATGTTTTGCAATACACATACCTGGCTGTAACTACACGGACAGCGTTCCAGTGCCCATATGAGCGTAATGCCTATGCAACGAGTGGAAAATAAATTTATAGTAGGCTGATTTGATACCTATTTCCCGGTCATTATTCAAAACGGATGTTTTACGGTGTCAGTTTTCAAATCGCAATCTGGGATTATTTTATTTAAAAATTGAATGTTGGTTGTCTTTTTGTTGGTTTCGTCACTTACGCTTGTCAGATATTATTAATTCCACAACACTTTATCTGAGACCTCCCCAAAAGTTGTAAATCTTACCCTCTCCCTCAATTTGGTATACTGGCATCGTCGATGCTATGATATTTTTAGTTCCCTTGATGTGGTCTGGATAGACAGATTGGAAGTTGAAATTTTCTATTTTTATTAAAACTTAGTGACTTGGAGTTTATTGCTATTTTGATCATGGTCAGATTCTTGATTGGCGTCGTTATTTTGTAATAGCTGCTTTTCTGAATAAAGTCTTGCGAAATTTTTTCCCATCTGATAATGTAGATTACATAAAAATCCACTTTTTCCTTAGAAATGTCCTTTACTATATTATAGAACTGGTCTTCCTCATTCGACTATTAAAGAATGTCTACTTCAGCATGATACACCTGCCTGGAGGATGGATGACCAATAACACTATAAAAGAGCTTTTAATCCAGCAATTTCAAAACACCGGCGATTCACAAACATATATCCTTCTCTTCCAAAATGAACACAGTAATTCATACGTAAATGGATTCCTTGAACTGGTAAGCAGCTAGATTTCTACGAGCTCAAGATATGCATTTTTTTTTTTGAAATTTGTCATTGTAGAAAGTCGACTACCCATGTCTGTATATTAGCGTCTTCCGGTTATTCTTATTAAAGGATTCTGATGGATTAAAAGTTTCGCTTCCATTATGTTTTGATAAATTTATAAAGAATTCATTTTGTGATTCATTCTGGTTGCTTAAATCCATTTACTTTGTGAACCGTTGTGGATTGGCAATGCACACTTTTTCAAGTACCTGTTTTGATCCGTGTAGTCTATTCATGTTTGGTTGAGTAAAGGCAACTTACAGTTGTCAAGTCATTTTTCAGCAATGTAGAATAGCTAGTTCTTCAATTCAGTTGTTGTGTTGATCTTGTATTTATAGGCAATGCTGCATCAGCAACTACGAGAAGGCATACAAATTATCTTATTTTCTACAGTAAGTTCTAATCCCCAACAAAATCATCCTTCTTTGTTTTAGAATTTGTATATCAATTTAATACTGCCTATTTGCTCCGAAAATACCAACACCTCTTCATTTGGTTGCATCCTACCAATTTTACCGCTGTGATCATTTAAAAGGAATTCAAAGAAATCTATTTTAAAAAGCATCTTATTTAATTTAAATTTCACTTTGTGCAGGAGGATAGCTGTTCTGTCTACGAGCGCTATCTAAGAACCGGAGCTTCCCTTTTAACTTTTGGCTTGAGCACAACGTATGCACCGAAAATACCCTCTCCTTTCTTTGACCTGGCTTGGCGAGCTTCAGCAACCTATCTTGATGGTCTAACGTACATTACGGAGAATGCAACCCAAGTGGTAAGTAAAATGAACTATTGCCTTACAAATAATTTTAAACAATTTGCGCATTGGTTGGTGCAACATAACAAGAGTATAAAATTCTCATTTGTGATGCCGTGACCATAGTCCGATTCTTTGTATCTTCTTCAAAAGCCTAGATTTTACATCCTTTCGCGGATCAATTTCAGTCAAACTCACCCAACTGCAAGTCCTGTTGAGTCGGTAGCAATTCTTGACTGTTCTATAAATACAAATACAGGGGTGAGCAAGGCTTTAAATTTTAAATGCTCACATCTAAAAGTTCTTTGTTCTACTTTGTGACTTGTTTTAGATAGGTAGCTGGGTATTGAATCGAGAGCCACAACTGATAGTGGATAGCATAAATTCAACCTTAACTGGACGCACTATCAAAGTCGGGGTCGTTAAGGTAAGTTTTGTTCGTTTTTTTAAAATTTTTTTTCACTTGTAACAGCTTACTTTCCTTAATTAACCTTAAGTCTCACCACATGTCTTTGAGCTACCTACCTCTAAGGATTTTTTATAGCTTATACTAGTCATGTCACGAACTCGATCAATTCCACATTTCACTTAAGTATTTGCATTCCATCATTCATCACTGGCTTTCGTATAATATTTTCACGTGTGTTAGTTGCTACTAAAAATAGTGCATCGTTTTTTTAAAAGCCAATTGTTACTATCGGACTCAAATTACCTACTCATTAATTTGAAACTAACGCGCTGAAAATGCTTTGTCGTTCAGCCTGTTATAAAAATGGAATAGCGAGGATCATCTAAGTCTGCTGCATGACTAAATTTCGGCCGTCCTTTTTTCACTCTTCGGCACCCCATGCCAAATCACTTCTCCATATTTCTTTCAAATTCAGTAGCATTTTCTCCCCTCATTAGGAATTTCGGTTTTACCTTTTTGTATTTTTCGCTTTCCTTTCTATAACAATTCCATTTATCCTAATCTTTCTGCCTCTATTACCTCTATCACTGTCGACATTTTGAGTGAGATAGTTTTTGTAGCCAAGGTTGTGCCCAAAGCGACTTATTAGAAATTGCTTTTTAATTTTTTCTCTAATATATGCTCATTATAATAATTGCTTTTGTAATGCTCCTTCAAGTTTCGAACACTCGTTTTACATTGCGACAGCAGGATACTTGTAATCAAATATGTTTTTACGTGAAGATTTTGATTTCAAATATTATTTCAATTCTACAGGATCGTTAGAGTTACGTTTTTTCTAAACTTCTTAATACTTGTATCTAAAGTGCGTTTCAAATCGAGTTCATTTTCTGAGCACCAATACATACGTATGATAGCAAAACAATTCAATTATTTGTTTATTTACTTTAGTATGCTCCGTTCTATGATAAAGGCATCGGGTTTTCAGTTCCGGTAATGGATGCTCTCGCATTCTTGGCAAAAGTCAATTATGAAGTGGTCCTCTTCACGCCGAAACCAGATGAGCCTTACTACGTGGAAATGCTCAAAGCAATTGAAAACCATGTAATTTGTGTTTTTTGTTTATCCAACGCTCTCACTTTCGAACTCCATTGTGTTCGCTGGCTCAACCTTCCGTCCTTCTCCAGACGCTTGAATATGTCAAAATCAAATAAATGTACAGATTTGAGGAGAATTTTATAAAAACTCAAATAAAGATTCGGTTTTAATGTGAATTTAAAGAAGTTAAAGTTGTTTTTAAACTACGTGATCTAAAAGCTGTCTAAAAATTTAAGAGCCATCACAGTCATAAAGGGCACTAAATGGATTAAACTTTAATCGTGAAGGTTTATTGAAAACTAATTACACTCATTTGTAGGTAATCAACGTAGGCTTTGCTCCGGTTCCACTATCCGCAGTGAATACGGAGAAGATTTCGAGCTCATCAGCAACCTTGACTATCTCTTTCACACTGGTACGTCAACGTCCTTCCCGACCTGCGGACTTCCTTCTTTTGCTGCGACCACTCTCTTTGCCTGTGTGGCTAGCCGGCGTGGTCTTGGCTTTCATTTTCACCGGACTTTTGATGGTTTTTGGCCACCTCAAACCCGTTATTATGCGAAATCTGGCGGAGGGTGAGATGACCTCAAAACGGGATCTCTTTGAAATGTCTGCACTCGGTGTGGCATCAACCTTCTCGCTTACCAAACTGCAAGTCATTCCTACCACTCTCTCTAGCCGCATCTTTGCTCTCATTATGTGGATGTTCTCCTACCTCCTGCTTGTATTCTACGCCAGCGCTATGATGACTATTCTGCTTAGGATAAGAAAGCCTTCTAATGCAGATACTACCGTTGACGAGGTGCTGAAAGGCAATTACTATCGAACGTGGGTTCATCTGTTTTTCACCGTTGATTAATTTCTGCAAAATTACATTTGAATTGTCACTCTAGGTATGCACGGGA
Source organism: Echinococcus granulosus (assembly GCF_000524195.1). Classification (NCBI taxonomy): domain Eukaryota; kingdom Metazoa; phylum Platyhelminthes; class Cestoda; order Cyclophyllidea; family Taeniidae; genus Echinococcus; species Echinococcus granulosus. The sequence continues at coordinate 1,763,185 of NW_020170389.1, read as the reverse complement.
AATGCTTCTATAAGTGGTTACTGTAAAGCTGGGCTTAGTATGCCAAGGTGACAGTCATATACAGTTACTGTTCTATCACCCAACAGTTTCTAAATCTACGTTCATTGAGTCATTTCGGTTGTTGCAATTTTAAAGATTCATTGTAATCAAAAACGGAATCGGTCACAGCGAAATCGTCACATCTCTGAATAACAATTCAAAATCCTACTCCGCAGTCGACTCAATTCAAGCAGCTTACGATGCCCTAATGAAGGATGACAAAACCGTTCTTCTGGCATCCTCAGTCGAGGCGTCCTACATCAGCGTCATGGTTAGTCAGTTCTTCCATTAGATTTGTCAGTTTACCGAAGGCAGCTGGAGCTAAATAATGCTGTCCTACAATTTCAGTCCTGTGCATTGGAAATGATTCCATACACTAGCCTGTATAAAACAATACTAAGTTTCCCCTACTACAAATCTTGGGTTTTTGGCCCTCAACTGGACTACTACTTTTCAATCATCAGCAAATCTGGCATTCTCACCAGTTCAGCCTCGGTGTAAGTGACTAAATTTGTCAGATCTGTACTGAGTGATTTTCTACAAGTCCCATTTCGAGTGAATGGAAAATGAGGAAGATGCAAAAGAGAATTTTTCTTTTTGGCACAGATATTTTGAAACAGGGCGATGTTATCAACCGAACTATAATGTACCAATACCTGCTGTTATTGAGCTTGGGGATAGCGCAAGCATCTACATCTTCTTGCTCATAGGTATTATCGTCTCTTTTATCATAATGGGTCTGGAGCTACTCGTCAAGCATATACTCGGTGAACGAGAGGCAAAGGTAGGATGTTTTCTTACCCAATTGCCTCCAAATTGTATGTTTTTAATGTACTCGTTATTGTTTGTCATTCTCTATTCTCATTCTAGGAGTTCACTCTCCTGGTGCCAGGAAGACTATACACAGCGAAAATTATCTCAATTAAGTACGTAATAAAACAATGCCTTACATTAATTGCTTGATAGTTAAACTGAAGTGCAGGTTGTGGGAAGGTATCAGTGATGGGATGTTTCATATTTTTCCATCATATCCTGCTGCCCATCAGACAGGATTACAACTTCCAACTCATTTTAACTGTTCCTCTGAAGTAAATGGTTTTAAAACCAAGTAATGAAACTCCTTAAGCTAGCTCAAAATTATCTAGAGGCATTTCCCTCTAAAGAGACTACTAGAAAAACAAATCGGAATTTAATTGGTTTAGGATATGGCTCCGTTTGTGAGGAAGAGTCCCTACTAAACAGCCCTTTCGTACCTGGCCAAATTAAAAAATACGCTTTATGAGGTGGTAGTAGTAGTGATAAAGCGGGTTTCAAATTACCATGGGTGAAAAAAATCCTTCTTGCTCACTTTTCGTACCATATTGGGATTGCTGAGATGATCTTCTCTTTATCGGCGATTTTATTTGCTTAGATATTATGAAAAAGCTGCTGTATTATTTGTTTTGAATATTATAAAGAAAAGAGAAATACTAAGCGCAAACCATATCCTTCATTTTGTGGTCGTTAGTTGGGGTTGAGTATTTAGTTGGCGACCTTTATAACCATTTTCGGTCCTCGTGTTTATGTACCTTCATTTATTTCAATAAAACATACGAAGTGGTCAGCGCAACCCGGTCGCAAATCAGTTACGCGTAGCCTGCGGGAAGTGTCCAAAGTCTTGGTACCTATAATCCAATAACTGAAATTAACCGCTCATCCGATGTCAATAAGTATAAGTACTATTTTCAGTGGCACTTAACGCTTGGATTCTGTAAGAGCCACTATTGACATGATTTTGAAACCTTGTCCATCTATCTCTACCCTCAGGCGAAATGGTGTTAATGTGAACGTTGCGGATCGGCCGGAGACAGTTTTCATCCCAAACAGCCAACTCCACACTGATCCTCTCAAGGTGGGTTAGATAAATTTCTGTTCTATTTCCCAATTACATGCTCGGAAAACTGTTTTACGTGCAGAAGTGGCTCACACAAACTGTTTTTTACTTGTCAATTAGTGAATGATTGATATAAAAGCATCCTAGAATCTTACAAATAAATGTAGAATAGGCCTTTAAAAACGACTAATTGCAAGAAACTGAGTTGCCACTGTATTAAACCGGAGTTTCCCTGAGCGGATTGTCTGTATTTTATCGGGGCAAACAACCAGACAACCACTGGGCTAGAGTTCAGGACAGGTGCGACATAGCCGATAACCAGTGAAGGCTGCCTGAAGCTGCGCCCATGCTTGAGTTCGTCTGTCGGCTTAATCATGCTCATTTATTTGTGGAAGGTGGACCTTAGACCTAGAAGAGCAATTTGTATGCTTAAAATGTATGTAACCGCAGTCTGGGCCAGTCAGAGGGGTGTGAACAGGGACTCGTTTTTCAGAATGTTCTGGAATTATCTGCAACAACGGAGAGGTCAGGAAAATCGAACATGGATGTCTTCCTAGGGCTGCAGGCATCCCCAACATATCTTCTTTATATTTAAATTACCAAAGTAGAATCCATGGGGATTAAAATATGTCATTGGTCCATTTATCACAGAATAACCTATTTTTACGTATAAAACTCATACACAGTGTTAATTTCTTACTCTGAGTCACTCTCCCTTACTCAGCGAATGGATCTGTCAATTTTACGTTGAAATAGTTTTGTATTAGAAGTTGAATTAGGCTATACATGTCTATGCATTCTTCTGTACATTCTGTTTAAAATTCATGAATCCAAAATGCTGTTCATGTGTTCAATATTAATCGTTCAGCCTAATTTAAGATAAAAAAAATTTAAGCAGCCATAAAAAATAAGCAAATTTAGTAAATATTCGGAAGAAATAGACTTTTGTCCAATGATCTGCCTGGATTCTATAATGCAATGGCAGTTTTATCATTTGTAGGTTTAGCAATAGTAGGGTATAAAACACATGGTTAACTTGAAGTAGGTCTGAATCTAAGCAATTATTTTTCGGTAAGGTCTACAACGCATTGGACATGGGTTTGGCGGAGGGGGACTCCATTGAAGTGACATACTTTGGCAAAGCCAGTGACGGCGTAACGGAATTGTTTTGCCGATATTTCCCAAATGGCCAAAGCCCACAACTGGCTACGCTTTAGGCGTCTTCTCCCGTCTCTGACTCTTCCTTTCTGTGTCCTCCTAAATTAACATTTTTCCGGAGGGGAAAACATCTTTAAATTCACTATCCTCCAACGATTTCGAAGTTTAATATAAAAAATTCGCAGCTCTAAAAGATATGTAAACCTGTATTGGTTTCAAATGCAACAATTTAGCTTGAGACAGTAAGCAATGGAGATGAACAAGAACTGAGATAATGCAAGCTGAGTTTATCCTTATAGCACTGACACCCATCAGGATTGTTTTAAAAACATAATCCTTTCTCTAAAAACGGTTATCCAAATGGTCAGGATATAGTTAAGCATATGCAGCAATAACTTGCACAAGGGCAAGTAGCAAATAAGTACATTAGAGTGCAGCGCTCGGAGACTTCAACGTCGATGGAAGAAGAAATAATACTCAGGCAGAATACATATAGTCGGCATACGGTAGGGCTTGGGGCTACTGTTCCGAACAGCAGGCCAACCCACCGACAAAGGAACATAAGCGGAGCAACCAAGTGTCCTTGTCATCAGAACAGAGGGTTAAACAAACAGTAACGGCATTATGTATCCCCTCTCTTCTTTTGAGCACCGATCTCGGTGCTCCACTTGTTCAACCTCCTGCGCCCGACATCACAAAGCAATTGATGCTATCAGGTGAACATCCTGGAGCCGACCGTGCCAGTCATCAAATTGTCATGCAACTTAGGAGATATTTGGTTGCCAAGTCACTGATTCCTCTCGACAATTCCATTGGATCTGATATTTCGGCCTGTATGGGAACTGGAATTGGGGACTGGGGAATGGGCTGGTCATTACTAGGGTTCATATCTAGTCTCAGGAACACTGGCGTAAAAGCAGCAATGTGTGGCAAAGGACGGGATTAAATGTAGTTTGGCTGGGGTAGAGCTCCGCTTCTAATCATCCTTGCCATGTTGTTCTTACCTCAGAGCTGCCCAACCATATATGTCTAAATTCCATCCAACTGGCACAGAGGTGGCGGAGGTATCGCGTTTTCATATGTTTGACACCTTTATTTAGGTACGGTAAGCAGTCCCATTTCAAAACCTTTCCAGATAGTTCATGGCTAGCGTCGCTTTTGGTGCTAACAGTTTACCTGCAGACCAGGATTAGGGCGATTGTAGAAGGTTGCCGTAGATTTCGGGCTTTCTATTATGGGTCGTCGTCAATTCCCCATACGTAGCATTATGCTCTTTCTCCATTCAGCTAAGGTTTATCACCTAGCTAGAGGAAACAGAATAGTTGTCCTTTAAGGTGGCGTTTGCTTTCCAAAGTCGCCGTTGTGGCGGCCCGAGACTTCCCCAAAGAAGAAGGGAGATATAATACTCGGGTAGAATATATGCATTCAAAGCAAAGTAGAGCATGGACTGTTCTTATGACCTGGATGCCAAAAAGCTCATAAAAATTGCAAAAATGAGGCCCTTTGCGTTCGCAAAACTAAAAAGGTTAAATAAATGGTTGGAGAATCTCAAAATAATGAGAAAAGTGGAAAATAGCCACAGTCTTAGCTAGCCTACAAAGCACCCGCTTATCTGATTGTTATTTAAACTATTTAATGTTGGGTGAAACTATGCTTTATTTTCACTGGTTTGTTTTGTCGCATTACGGCAACTTTATTGTCGGAGGTCCGCCCGTTCTGAAGCTTGAAGTTTGTGATCATGCCTTCTCGTCTCACGAGTTATTTTGGTGTCAGGCGTGGTGGTGACCTGGTTTCTGCGAGGGTAAAAAGTCTATTGGGGGATTTTGGGGCATCGGTACCGAGGGCAGCTTCTGCTGATTCTGAACCTGCCCGACTTGCTTCTACACTTGACACTTCGACTGGGTCGCGGTTGAAAATTAAGGCCGGTATTGTCCATAAAACTAAAAGGACACGCATAGTAAGTTGGGCTGTCATCACCTTAAAAAAAATTTTGACTTAACCTAATTTTTTTTAATTCTGCTTTGTTTTCTCATGATTGCTCGCGTATTAATAGGCCAGAACTCGCAATGCAGTCGGTAAAGCCAGATTAACGCAGAAAAAACTCCCTGCACACGTACGTCTTGCGTACTTAGCGCGAAAAGAACAACTTGAGACCACTGATTTCCCTAAATCAACGGTTTCTAATTCAAGTTGTATCAGTGTCTCCCAGTACTCTCAATCCTCCATCGGTAAAGAAACACCCGGAAATATTGAACTAGTAAAATCCACAGGTTCTTTTGAATCCGAAGTTTCTTTTTCGAAGTATGGAAGTACTTCTGGGATTGTTCAGACAAAAGATGGCGGTCAAAAAATGAAGGTGGTGCCCCATGCTTCAAAGCAGTCTCGTGATCTTCCAGTAATTGCTCTTAATGCGCCTCTAATTTCGATGCAGAAACCTTTAAAAGACTTATTAAAGCCTAGTATCGAAAAGGAGACCCAGGTTCTTACGAAATCGGATAGTTGCTCCAATACCTCCCTTAAGGGAGCTGTGATTCCTTTTGGAAAAGATACCACAGCTACTGAGCGGGTTGAGTCAGATGCTGCATCTGGCTTTCCTTCTCCTTCTGCGTTGCCTCTTCCCTGTCACATGGAGCGGTTATTGGAATTATTTAGAACCTGTGAAACTCTCGTCAGTACACTTCATAATCGCTCTGAGGTGTGCAGTTTTGACAAAATCAAACCAGCTGTGCAGGAGGTAGTGCGATGGTAAGTTGCACTTCTGATACGCCTTAATCGCTCCTTAAGTGACTTCACTGAAGTAACGGTTGGAAAGTTTTCCGCAGTCTATCCCTTAGCCTACAGCTTCCGTTACGACAGACAGCTGGACAAAATAACTAAGCTTCCACTTAGCACGTACACGTTGGTTCTTGTGCCAAACTTGCGGGCAGGTGAGTTGCGGGATGTTTTTGAATTCTCGCCCAGATGGTACCCAAATGGCTCTCGATTCGCCCTCGAAGGGTCATCTTGTCTTTACCGGCACTCGGCTCATTCAGCGCCGTCATATCTTCCAGGACTCACTTCTGCTACGAGTGAAGAAGGCACATCGGGTAATTCTTTGTGCTATTTGTGGCATTGGGGGAATGCGCATCATTTATTTTTTTTTTTTGTGCTGTTTATATTGCACTAGTTTGCACTTTGTTGAATTGAATTGTATTTTCAAAGACAATTTCATCCTTAGGTTTCTTTTTAAATGAAATCTGAGGAACTAAGGGTCAATGGAGACCTTTTTTGTACCACCATTTTTTGATTACGAGATTCTCAACCTATGTATGGAGTCTACCCCTTTCATTTAAATGTCAAGCCGATTAACTAGTTAGCAATTTCGCTCAGGCATGCTTTGGGATTTTCGCCTCTAGCGTTGCTTAGGTATGGTTCAGCGTTTTTTAATTTCATCAATAGTGGATTGCACTTATTTATGCTGGAGAAATCGTTTTTCTCATTGTAGCATTTTTTTCGAGTGTACTCAACACCTTACATCAGGTGTTTTTTTGTCGCGATTTGTATGAACTAGCCGTAGTCTCCAAGTGAAAGGCGTATTTCCATTCATATATTGGTTTGGTGTGTGAAATGAACCTCTGCCGCTTTCGCAATCTTGACAAGGTTTTGGCGACGTGTCTATTTCAACAACTCGTTTCTGCAATTGTCCTCATTTTGTTCAAAAAATTGCCATATCTTTTTAAAGGTGTTATTCTCTTTATTCCTTATCAGGAGTTCCTGATGGTGCGCTTTGGTCTCTTGGAGGGGGATTTGCCTGAAGATTCAAGTCTGCGTCGATGGCATCCCGCTTTCGCGTTGGACACTGCCGTCCCCGAAGTTGAACCCGTTCCTCTACCCCCACGGCCTCTCAATGGCCCCGGCGGTGACTCCAGGATCACCTCAGCTGGCGAGGCCGTGACGACATTCCGTGAGCGCGCGCTTTTTAGAGAAGCCAGGGCCTGTGAAAAATTGGTTTCCCAGGAGGCCACCGATGAACGGAAGTTGGGGCCTCCTACTGCAGCTGCTGCCGTCACTGGTTCGAGTAAAACTTCCAACAGCGCCATTTTGAGGGGTGTTTCGGCTGCTCTACTAGCTAAAGTGAGTGAAGAGGGATATTTGACCGCATCTTACTATAATTTACTCCTTGTTGGTTTTTCAGTGTTATCATTTTCGCTGAACCTCGAGTGGTGCTATTTGCAGACAAATAGTAAACAAACTGCTTTCGGCAAAATCTGTATCGAAAGGGATTTCTGGTTTGCTTGCATTTTATGGCATATGCAGAAATGTTGGAGTTTATTTGATGAATTACATGGGCAGTGAAATCTACTTTCTGGGACATTTGTGGTGTTTTTACGTCAAATCATCTTGTTCGGATGTTTACCAGGTATTTATGTGCATTATTTTCATTCCCATTCCGTTTCGTTTCGTCGAAACTTGAGTGGATTTAGTTTTTGTGTTAAATCGAAATGACCAACATTTATGGTTATTTTTCCGTTATCAACATTTAGCCTGATTCTCAATGATTGCTCGGTTGATTCTAGCCGAATCCTGCCTATTATCCATTTCTTCGTGACATCTAAGTATACACCGATAAAGCCATCTTAAGAGTCGGTTATCCATTAAGTCTATAGCTATTTCTTCACGATGCGCTCAATGTCTGTTGCATTAAGTTGATCACTCGAAATAATCTAATTTCCATCCTAGACATTCTAGAGGTGAGTTGAAATATCCAACCAGTAAATGAAACAAATCAATGATTTGCATTTTAGGGCCTGGAGACCTGTTTCTCTTCCACTATTGCCTCACCTAAATGTTCTTTAGGTGAACAGTTTCACCTCTATTTAATGTTGGACCCTCACTGTCCGTTCTCCCTCGAAACAGGTACGTGAGCGCGAGAGGCAGCTAAACTTCTCCATCCTAACGCAACCAGTCGCCTCAGCTTCGGAGAGGGCCGCCTACTCCGCCCTGCCGGTGACCGTCACGCAGATCTGGCGCGAGCTGCGGCGTGCCAGCAGACGTCCGGTCCCAATTTCCCTCATCGCCACGCGACTCGTCCAGTCCAGTGGATCTGGTCTCTCACTTGGTCGGTCACTTTTTTGCACACTTTGTGGGGCCACTATTCACCTAAAAAAGCGCATCTAACTCGCCATATCGAATACGCCTTCTCTTTTAGTTTATGAGAATAGATTTTTAGTTTTTTTCAAAATACGTGGAATCCGACCAAGTAGTGGAATTCTGTTTTGTTTACTTGTAAGATTTGTTTCATCTGCTTATGTTGCCAATAGTTTTTGATTCGTCCATTTATATCACATCACTCGCTTTTTTTCTTCGGCCTATGAAATGGCGGAAGACACCGTGTCTGTCATTCATGAGATTTCGCTGTGTTTAAAGCTGCTTTTCGTCAATTTTTTGCATAGCAGCAATTATAGCACCTTTTAGATGTTCTTCGTCCAAAAAGGGCAGGTAGTACTCCCCACATCTTCCATATAACTATTTAAGTGTCTTAACAATGAACTATACGCATTCGCACTATTTTGTGTGCTCTGAAACAGGATTATTTCTCATATGATAAAAAGGAACATGATGTCATTTGCATTTTGCTAAAAGTTTAACAGATTGTTGTGGCTGAACGGTGTTACCTTTTTCACAGTGTTTTTCCAACTCGAAAATGGTGCTTATATTGCTTCCTCAGTTGTTTTTTTGTCTATTTTGATGGCTGCTAGACCATACTGGACATTTTTTGAAATGTACATAACCTCTCTTGGAATAAGAATCCACGCGTTAAAGGCATACTGAAGGTGACTCGAAGTAGGCCCTTTATATCAACTACGTTTTAGACTTCATAGATCTGTAAAAAATGTTGAGTACAGTACAAGTCATAGAAATTGATTAGAACTTGAATAAGCCTGTCATGAAAGTAAGATAATCTTATCACTTACCTCTGGGTACATTTTGCAGTCTATCCGTCTCAATGGTAGCGCAAAGGTTAATACCATCCATCAAGTCGTTTATATACATGTGGTTCTAGAAAGTTATGCGATAACTAATGATTTTGTTAGCTATTGCCTTTATAACTTGTGGCAGCCAACTAAGCTTCGTTGTCGTCTCAGAACGTACTCCCTGGCCCAAGAATTACGCTTATGCCATTTACGACTTCATTTATTTACTGTTCCGAAGCTCAATACAGCAAATTGGAATTTCTTGTAAGACGAGGAACTGGTTTTGAAAGCAGACTTTGCGTATTAGGATAGACCTCATAAGCTCAAACGCCTTGCTACCTTGTATTGACTATATTTCACTCCTTTAGGTAGGAATGGAACTAGCTTCCAGATTCAAAAGCAATGTTATGAATCGAATTGCCTTGATTTTTTGATTTTCAGTATGTAAGGCAAGATAAAAGTACTTACTCCTGAGAGGTTTCTTTGGAACAGACAAAAGGATTTTAGCTATACTTTTTCCGCTTAATTGGAACCATTTTAAAATTATGCCTTGAACTATCAGTATGAAGTAAATGGAATATCGAATTATTAAGTCATCTCATAATGTTAATGATTCCATGTTGTCATGACTAAAACGACTTGGAAATAGTTCAGTCGTCTGCGAATTCCGCAGTTATTTACCACAAATCATCTTTAATCACGGCGTGCGATTTTTTCTCTTGATGTGGGTTCCTCTATTCTATTGATGCGATGTCGTGTCTGTTTCTTGTATTATTTATTATTTGCCCAATAAGTGGCATTATTCTTCTTGGGTTTGGCTTTGCGGACCTCTGCTTTCGATGTTAAGTTTTCATGAGCCCTTCTCCCATTTTGTTTTTTTTTTCATGTATTTATCTGATTTGTATTGAAACTTCGCAAAAAAACTGCCTCAATTCTCTCTTCACTGTGAATGGTGAATCTAGTCGTCGATGCTTAGAAAGTCTGTCACTGGCATCCTATATTTGGCGTCCCAACAGTATAAATATTTCCCGTGTATTTTCGTCAGCTTATAATAATTGGTTGTGCCAAATCGTGTCTCTATTTATTGGTTGTTTCAATCAATAAATGTGTAACGTTCTTGGTCCAGAAATGTCTTTATCTTCTGAATTTTCTATTATTTTTTTAATTGGTTCACTCTGCTGCAAGTGCTAACGTCATATTAAAACGATAAAACATCTGGTGTATTAGTCGATTGTTTTCTCAGGCTCTGGCTCTGAACATGTTACCATCCTATTTATGATGCGGCCATGTAATTAGTTACCCCTCCTTCCTAATAAATCCACAGACGAGGCAATGGCTCGAATCGAAAAATTGCTTACGCTGATGCCTGATTGGGTGGAGAAGGTCGCCTGGGTGCGACCCTATTTGCGCTTCAAGGGGAACAGCGCGAATCGACCACTGAGGGAGGTAATTGACGAGGTGAAGGCCAAGGCAGTCAAAAAGGATGTTCTTTAAACTCCCTTTTTACGTGCGCATTTGCGTGACACCTCTGCCCTTTTCTGTCCCCCTCACTTTGTCTATTGTATATGTATGCATTTAGATTTTATCCACTCTCTTATGTTGATGAAGTTTCCCAAAATGTGTATTGCCCGCATAATAAAATCACCAAATCAGATTTTTTTTTTCTTTCACTGAAGTAGTCGCGTTGCTCCTATCC